>NC_071272.1:2732500-3032500 GCF_023375685.1 Ictalurus furcatus
GCTCTCGCCTTAAGCAGATGCTCGGATGACAGTCATCTTACTGCAGCCACTGACAGGACAGGGAGATAAAACTCTCTCAGTTTCAGTTATGAAGCAGCTAAGCGTTCTCCTCCAGTGTATTTCTGGCACGGATTGCAAAAGACCACGAGCAACACGTAAACGAACGATTACGCACGAGCAAAGTCGTCTAAATGTCAGAACGCGTGAAAGAAAGTCAGCTGTTATTAACCATCATCGCTAACGTCATTCCTCAGAGCTACCCATCACACTCCTCAGCTGAGATTAATCCCAGTCTTCCTCCGATGTCCACTTTCCATCGCAACAACGGCACAAATCACTACAGCGCGGCCTCCTGCACAGCGACCACGAACGGAACAGACAGCGTTATGGGTAAGATTATACACTTTCGGCTTGTAGCACGGTCAAAGAGCGCGTAAACGGAACAGACAGCGTTATGTATGTATGGTGGCATCGATTGATCAGGGATCCAGGTTGATCTCAGGTAGATGTTTGCTGACAATCAAGACTTAAGATACGTTTGGAGGGTGAACTGCATGCACCGGAGAAGAATTGGATGAGAAAATTCTGTTCAGTAGAAGGGAAGTCCCTGACAGTGAAAGCATGGCGGATAGAACTGTCGCTCTGACTGTGTCTCGTTGGTCAGAGAGAAACTGTGGCGCGTAAACGTGTGATGCGAGTCATGATTACTAATCCAGTTTTGATGTGCTGTGATAAGATACAGCTGTGCAACCTTCGGTTATGATAAAGGTAAACACGATTGCTTTTAGATGACGCTTATTAAAGAAAAACAGAGTATAAAACAGACAGTTCATGCTATTGGTTTATTTCTTTATTTTTGTAAAGGATATTGCCACATTTTTTGTGAGAAGACATTCTGAAATGACATTTAAAAAGCATGTCGAGATTGAGAGTTCAGTATCAGGTCGCACCAAGCCACAATATAACTGATTCCAATTTTGCCCATCTGGATGGAGGGCCTGGAAGAAAAAAAAAAAAAAAAGACACATGTTTACTTTTTATCAAACACATATGGACAGAGACACATGGACACACACAAATACACTTTTTTTTTTTTCATGTTAATTGAGTAACGAAGCACATGTCTGTATTATTTATCCCGATTTGAAATACAGTGCCAAAGTTACAGCATTCCACCAATCGACATTTATCGAACCAGAACATCCAAATTTCCGTTTACAAACCGACCTGATCAGAGTTTAAATATCTCAGGCGAGTGAAGGTAATCGGATTTGAAACGAGTTACGTCATTTAAGGCCACAGGCACTACCTTCGCTCCCATCGTGACGTCTGAGAATTTTACACGCGAGCTCCGTGTACAGTTCATCGTATCGGTACTAATAAATAAATGCCGCATTTACGACCGTGTGCGCAGCAGGAGAAAGCGCTATCTTTAAATGCTCTCCAATATGCCCTGTTTTGAACTTTTCCCACCATGCTGTTCCAGTTAAGGCCGCATCTTTTCCAACTCTTTGATGATGTCTTTCCTCCAACTGTTCCTCAGTCTGTCCCTCCTTCTTTTCCCTGTGGGTTTCAAGTTAAGTCCCGGGCTGTGATGTTATCATCGGATTTCCTCAATGTATGCGCTGTACAGCCCCATGCCCGCCTTACAGTCTGTCGAAGTACAGGAACTTAACCAGACAACTACCATACCTGTATTTGAAATGTTATCTTTATATTAATCCCTCTACTCCGGGTCATTCGTAATAGCGTCAATAAACTGATCTTATATCAGTTCGGCTCAGCTATCCACAGAACCGTACGTCTACGAGTGTTTACGCTTTCAAATATATGAGGGTAAACAGTAGGTTTTTCATTGAGAAACAAGGGGGAAATGCAGCTGCGTGTGTCAGAGCCTCCCGCTGTGCCGTGATTGGCCTACGTGTTGATATTTAATGACAATTCGCTTATAGCTTGATGTCGGAATCATTTTTTTTGTCAGTCATGGCGTGTGTAGAAAAGCAGTTAAATTCAACATCAATGACTTTTTGAATTTATTTTCATATGTACAGGGAACAGGCAGTTCTTTGCACTTCTATTAAAAGTATAATTTTATACTTTTGTTTATATTAAAAATGAAAAAAAAAATGAAAAGTCATTTTGAAAGTGAAAATATATTTTTTTAAATAAATTCAACCCATATTTTTATATATTTTTTTATATGTATGTATATATAAATGTTATGCTAAAGAAAAACTTTGTCATGCTGAAAAATTTAGATGTATATAAAGCTGGGGGGGGCGGGGTTGTGTGTGTGTGTGTGTGTGTGTGTGTGTGTGTGTGTCTGGATATACGGGTGTTCATATGTTCCGCATTAGTGCCTGCAGGTGGGTTGCTAATCACGTTTACAGACATTTTATGGGTTTAAACTTGTTGGATTTTTTTCTTTAGTTAACTTCAAGCTGAGGTGTGTGTGTGTGTGTGTGTGTGAGAGAGAGAGAGAAAGAGAGAGAGTATTATATAAAGTAAGGTAGAGTTGGAGAAACAAGGTCAAATTTCAGCCTGACGCACCCTTCTACCCACCCACACACACACACACACACCCACACACACACACACACACACACACACAGTTCACTTGCAGTAAAGTGAAAGCTGAAAATTGTATAGGAGCGTACAGTATATAAAGAGAACGTTATATTCGTTATATATGTAAATGTAAAACCACTTTCACATATGCAGAACGCTGGCGATGGAGGCCGTTTCAAACCGACCGGGAGTGACCCCCCCCCCCCCCCCCCCCCCCCCACCTTAGTGTGGTTTGAGTGAATCAGGACTACAGTTTAATACCTGATTTGATCCCGTCACAAGAAGTGAAGAAAACATGCTCAAAGGCATTTCCGACGTACAAGCTAAACACTCAACTGATGTGGAAACAGAGAATGCTAAAGTGGGAGACAATGGAGATAATAGTGAGAAAGCACTCTAACTTTTTCTTCTTCTTCTTCTTTTGAAGCTAATCGAGCGCCAAGTGGAGCAGGAAGCAGCTCACAGACTGGAGACGCATTAGGAAAGGCCCTGGCTTCGGTGAGTGGCTAAACACAGACACTCAACACGTGCTCGTACACGTCCACCCGATCGTCTCACACTGAATCCTAAACAGACATATACTGCGAGGAAGATGTAGAATTCATTTAAAATCATGTTATTGACATTGGCAGAGAATCGTCTCCCAAAAATAAAAAAAAAATAAAAAAACTCTGTGCTATATATAGGCTACATAAACGCCATCACAGTTGTCTCACCATCATCACTCCAAACTGTACAGCATATTCACTATATACTGTAGGCCAGAGTTTGTTTTCAAATGCCATAGTGTACTGTGTGTGTGTGTGTGTGTGTGTATGTGTGCTGGATGTTCTTCACTACACTTTCAAACACAAGTAGCAAATGGAATACTTCCGAAATAGTCCGTGCTGTTTTTTTTTGTTTTTTTTTTTCCTCCCCTGTATTACACCATGCGCACTTTGAATTTTGGGCGTGTCATCATACCAGGCGAACTTGTCATACCGTCGCCAAGTTGAGAGAACACTTCTGCTAAGCAACTGGGAAATTCCGTCACCAAGCGTAAGCTAGCTAATCACAGAGACTGCTGATTTAGCTAGCTAGGACATAATAGGCGTAGTGACAGTGCAAAGATAAATATCAACATTTCCACCAGACGCGACAGTGAGAAGCGTTAACGTTATGTAACTACCCAAAAGTTCTTCTGAAGCAGTTAATACAGTTAATAATACACGTTTCGTAGATACAGCAAGCACACACACACACACACACACACTGTGCACTTCCCATAGATATGAAACAGCATGATGGATTGTGGGTCATGTGGTGTTAACATCACTACAGATTCATCTTACATTTTTACATCCATACTAATTAGTATGTGTTCTTAGCTCATTAGGTAACGTTAGGAGTCAGTGTTCACACGTCATTGTGCGTGTGCGCGCGCTTGTGTGTGTGTGTGTGCGTTCTTACGTGTCATGGATATGTGTTATCGTTACAGATCTACTCTCCTGATCACACCAACAACAGTTTCTCCTCAAACCCCTCCACCCCAGTGGGATCTCCACCCTCACTCACAGGTAAAAAGGGTTTACATGAGCGTGTACATTCAATTCCATTCAGTTTTATTTGTGTAGCGCTTTTTACAACGGACGTTGTCTCAACGCAGCTTTACAGAAACGTATAAACACAGGATAGAGATTTTAAGTGTGTGGGTTTATCCCTATTGAGCGAGACAGTGGCGGGGAAAAACTCCCTGAGATGATATGAGGAAGAAACCTTGAGAGGAACCAGACTCAGAAGGGAACCTCATCTGAGTACATGAAAGTGTACATGAGTGTGTGTGTGTGTGTGTGTGTGTGTGTGTGTGTGTGTGTATAGTGTAGGTGGACCGGCCAGTGTTTTCTCAGACGAATTTCATTTCCGTTTTTTAACCACCCTCAGACAAACATGTGCAAAATATATCAAAGGAAGCAACTTTTACAACATGTCACATATGTTGCAGGTCTACAATCTAGCATTTCTTTGAACTGTAGTGTGTGAGCCACGGTTCTCCTGGAGACTGTCGCACTCGCTTCTTATTTTTGCAGCAAAACCCAGCAGCCTTCATTGTGTTTTTTTTTTTTGTGTGTGTGTGTGTGTGTCTCTTACGTAATACGCCGCTTTCTTTAACTGGCATGCAAACATTTTTCTATAACATTTAATTTTGTGCTAGTAAACTAATGTTAGGGAATCTAAAACGTTTTTTTTTTTGTTTTTTTTTGTACTGACGTGATAACGTAGAAGTCATCAAATAAATCACCAATCATAATAAACCAAGTTCGTACTGAAATACACCTTCGTATTGGCGTAAAACTCGTGCACAGTACTTTTGTGTATTTTTTGTACTAATTCCAGATTGATCAAGTCCTACACGTGGACAAATCCGGCTCATGTTTTGATTCAGAGATTGATTATCCAGTTGAAAGAAAATATCAGTCAATCTCCAGTCATGCAACTGATTAGAGCTCGACTGATACAGTATGACTAATTCTGCTAGATTCTTTCAGCCCTACGAGCATCGAGTAGAAAAGTTTGCCTAAGTGCACAACTATGTCCCGAGATGAGTCTCTAAACCATTATATCTGAGCGGAATCCTCTCACTTGTGAAATATTCGCCTGCCGCACAGCAGATCTGTTCTAACTCTGCTTGGCCAGTCTTTGTCCGTTCGTGACATATCTGTTCAAACTCTCCCAGATGTTATACATTTGCTTCTTCAGATCAGGTCTGGAGACAGAGAGGGGTTTATAGCAAAAATACAAAAATGCTTCAAACTATTTTTACTCTCGATTCTGCTCCGCGTTGCCGAGACAAGACGACAGCCCGCATTTCATTTCGAGCCTCTTATTGTTCGTCTACTTTTGTATTGCGTAATAGAATAGTTTACACCGAGATCATGGGGTTGCAAACTTTTGCATTCAGCTGTACATTTTGTGTGTGTGTGTGTGTGTGTGTGTGGGCATTCCCCCCCCCCCGCTTCCCGTGATTTCTCAGGGTTGCAATAATAGAGTCATTGAAAGTGTTTCTCATGTTAAAAGCCTTGAGGAAAGAAATATACAGGCGGAGTGAGATAGATAAGGAAAGGGAAGAGGGAGGAAGAGAGAACGTAGGAGAGAGAAAGAGGGATGGAGAGACAAAGGAAGAGAACGAGAGGCAGCTGTTTGCACCAACGCTGAATTTGGCATGCAAACAAGATGGCCGCCGAACTCTGTGCCAAGATTTTCTGCTCCACTCATCAGGTCTGAAAGATGGCTCAATGGCGACCTGTTTCCCAGCAACATCCTCACAATCTCTCTCTCTCTCTCTCTCTCTCTCTCTCTTTCTCTCTCACACACACAGACACAAACACAGATCCAGCTGTTGTGCCCCCTCCTCTGTGCCAATTACTGTTTTCTGCAACTGCAGATGCGAACTTCGCCTGCTGCTACCGTGTGTGTGTGTGTAAGAGAGAGGGAGAGAGAGAGAGAGAATGAGCATACTGCCAAAGAAACCTGACAAACAGCAGAATTGTCATTTCTATATAAGTGTATATTAGTACATTAGACCTTAAATCCGTTAGAAATGTTTTCTAAGAACTCGTGCAAAAGAAAATGTCAGTGATTGTATGTTGCCATCACCTGCTGTCATTTTGAGTATTCTGTAGAGCTTCGTCATCACAAGAGTTTCAGCTGGACACACACACACACACACACACACACACACACACACAGAGTCAGAGAGACTGGAACACACACTCTTCATCGTCATTCATACCAAATCTGTTCCTGTCACCCTTTATCCCATCGACTCTGTATCCACATGTCAGCTTTAACACCTCGGCCAAATTCAAACACTTTCAGTCTAATTTTTATTATTATTTTTTTATTATTATTGTTTGTTCTGTAAACAAGACTGAGAGGATGTTAAAGTCCGAGATTTTATGCGCATAAAATCCAGTAAAGATTACGCTCATGTTTCAAGAAATAGTTAACTAGAGCCAAACTGTGTAATATGTAATAATAATATTAAAATAACAGATGTTTTCTCTCTCTCTCTCTCTCACCCTCTCACCATATAGCTGCAAGTTCAGCCGTCTGGTCCAGAAATGGTCAGGGAGCCTCATCCCCAAACTACGAGCCTCCTATTCACTCACTGGTAAGACAATGAAAGCATGCAGTGGTTTGTTTATTTCACACACCTGTTACTCAAGAGTTACCGGACGTCTATTGACCTACATTAACGCTGACAAGCTAGGCAAGAGTGGACATGCTTAAATTGTAGTTAATGTTAAAATACACCTCTTTTATGTCCTTAAAATACAACAAGCATGTACAGGTTGGCAGTATACATCATAACTCACTTAGTAAAGCGATAGCTCTTCATTTAGCCGCGTGAAATAGGGCACTGTGTAGGTTCTGTAACAGCGCTGTGTTCTACCCTATGTAGTGAGTACGTATAGTGAATAGGAAGCCATGTCGAATCGGGCGTCTGTGAGCATGTATATGTGAAAGATAGTGCTTTTCTCCAGTTGGGGATAAAAATAAAAAAAACAAAAAACTGTGCCTGCTCAGCATTTTATACATACCACAGAGCATGGTAGGATGCTAATGGATTAACTGTGTCATGCAGTATACCTTCTGGAGGCCTCTGCGCTCCACCCGTCTGTGTGTGTGTGTGTGTGTGTGTGTGTGTATATATATATATATATATATATATATATATATATATATATATATATGAGACAATTCACAGCTTTACTTAGAACAAAACTAGTATGTGAAGACAGTTAGTAACAGACTGAACATAATAGAATGAATTATATAATCTCTCTCGTTCTCTCTCTCTCGCTCTCGTTCGATCTGTGTAGCAAAATCGTATAGAGGATCGTCTGGAGAGACTGGATGATGCGATTCACGTCCTTCAGAGGCACGCGGTTGGACACGGGGACCTGCACAGCCTCATCACGCCATCACACACGCACTCGCATTCACACACACACTCGCACTCACACACCCACAACGGAGCCATGGGCACCCTGAGCACCAGCTACGGCACCGGCCTGCTCCCGTCCAACAGACACTCACTCATGGTAAGAGCTCACAACTGCTCTGTGTGTGTGTGTGTGTGTGTGTATGTGTGTATGTGTGTGTTTACCCAAAACCTCATAGAGCTCATAGAGTCAGTGTTCTAACACTCACTAGGTGCATCCCAAATCTCACACTTCTGCACCATTCGATCTCCATTTCGCTAGTGCCATCGCATTACATGCGTTTGATGTCATTTGCCCTCGAGCAGGAAACAGCGTATACTTCCGGTTAGTACAATACCGAGAGCGTGCCATTTACGGTGTGCTATAACACTAGCCGGCGGAGTGTATAGTACATAGTATAAGTGTGTCACGTATAGTATGTCATTTGGGACACAACTTCTGTCTCCTTATGACACTCTCTGAAAGTGAAGTCTTAGAGAGAAATGCAAAGATGGACAGATTTCGAGACAGGATGAAGGAAAGAAAGCTGAAACACACACACTGCCAGGGCATCACACAGAACATGAGGTCTGACTATTACCATGTGTGTGAAAATCTCTCTCTGACTTTTTTTCTTCTATTTCTCTCTGTCTTTTCATCTTTCCACCTATAGCCGTTTCACCGCTCGTCTATTTTTAATCGGATTTTATTTATTTATTTCATCCACCCTGTAATCCTCCCTCATTCCCTTTCCTTCTCCAACCTCTGTCTTCTCAGTTGCTCATTTTTTCCAGTTTCAAACTGACTGCTGAGCTGGTATTTGAATCAGCTGTGTAATCCCCCCCCCCCTTCCCGTTCTCTCTGTATCTGGACATTTGGACATCTTGGCATGAGGGATTGTGGGTAAATCTCGAGGATGATTGGACGCTGAAGCCGTGGCCATCGTGTGACCACTGCACATCACTGACACCCAACAGACCAAAACTAAATACAAGAAATGACAGAGACACAAACAGCGTGAGGTGGAACAAAGGAAAAATGAACGGGGGTGGTTGGGGGGGGGGTGAATGGTGGAAGAAGGAGAGACAGATGAAGCGACCAAAGGAAAAAGCAGCAGAGAGAAAGAGTGAGGGAGAGAGAAAGTGGAAGACTTGAAAGAAAAACATCAAGGCGGATTCTGGTAATGTCTCCCATATTTAAGTTTGGTTTTGATTCTTGAAACAAGTCATGAAAAGCTTTCGGCAAGCGCTGAGAACAAAGGATGAGGGAGAGAGAGAGAGAGAGAGAGAGAGAGAGCACTCCACGTCCACTTCAACACTACCTCAGAAAGACACATACACACGCTCTGTTCCAAAAAACAAACATGGCCTTGTCTTTTTACAAACACTCACTAAGACAGGAGGGCCCTACAAAGTATAGTTGTTTGTTAGTGTTTCCCTGTGTGCCTGTGCATGCGCGTGTATGTGTGTGTGTGTGTGTGTGAATTGAACACACCTGCTATGAGAAACCCTGACAGAAAACAGTCAAGCATTAGTCACCATGTTCATTTATGGCACCGTTAAGCACATGAAGTAAGTGTGTGTGTGTGTGTGTGTGTGAACTGGATTTCACTTGATCTCTGTAAACAGTTATTTTTCCTTCACGTATTATGCTCTCACCTGCAGAGACGCACTTCCGAGCCCTCACCACGCCGCTCTCCATTT
This sequence comes from Ictalurus furcatus, assembly GCF_023375685.1. Classification (NCBI taxonomy): domain Eukaryota; kingdom Metazoa; phylum Chordata; class Actinopteri; order Siluriformes; family Ictaluridae; genus Ictalurus; species Ictalurus furcatus. The sequence goes on from NC_071272.1 coordinate 2,741,736, forward strand.
ATCTAGCCGTTAATGTAAGGAGTGGTACGGAAACACCAGTCAGGAGAACTAGTCGCTTTGTAACACATACGAGCTGGGTTAGTGATGTTCATGATGTCACACAAGAAGTAAGTTTAGCGTTAGGTGCATTTGTTTTTGCTCTTTTTTTTTTTATTTACTCTATTTACTATGTACTACTACTTAGTACATATGTTACAGATACATACAATATATAAAACAATATACATGCAATATATAAACGTACAGATGTTTGTCGGTAAATGAGACGTTTCAGCTGTACTCGTGTTCCACGCACGCGAATCGAAGAGGGCTTCACAATAAAGGTTATTATTTTAGACAAATAGAGGGTTGGTTTTTTTTGTTTTTTGTTTTTTTTACACATAAATACATATCACACAAAAAAGGTCTCTTCAGCTATTAGAAATGTTTAGCCTCTCTCTGAGTCTCTGTCTATCACTGTGTCTCTGCATCTCTCTATCTCACTCTCTCGTGACATTCCGTGGTTTCTAGTTTGCTTTCTCCCATCCGCAACTCTTTCCCTTGATGTTTTCTCACTTTCTCTCTCCTCAGCTGTCTTTCTCTCTGTCTGCATACATAGCTGTTTTTCTGTCCCTCTGTCATGCTCTCTCGCTCTCTGTCGCTCTCTCTCTCTCTCTCCTCTAAAGAAACAGCTGTTTCATGTTTCTCTGCATGGTTGGAGACCCTGAGGTCATCAGCCAGCAGGTGCTCGCATGATGGAGAGATGGAGAAAGAGGAGTTGGGGGGGGAGGAGGGGGTCAGGGGTGGAAGATTTATGTTTTCCTTCCAGTTTAAGGAAGAGGAATGCCATAGCACACACACACTCACCGTACCTTGGAGTTGACGGTAGAAATTCTCATGTACAGAATAACCGAGTGTGTTTAGTTTTGACTCGATGTCTCTCTCACGTACCTGTGTGCAAGACTCGAGTTTCAAACACACCCTGAGACTCTCACCGGCGCACGGCCGCACACACAAGCACGTGATCGACACGAGAAGAGATGTAGCGCGATACTTTCCCCAGACCTTCCCCTCACACACTCCCGTGATGAGTATTATGAGACACGCTGACACACCAGTATGCACACCGGTTTATATCAGCTGTGTTTGTGTTTCAGATTTAGAATTGTGCGCACACATGGCTACCGCACTTTAGCTGCTAGGTGATGTATCACGTGCTAATCTTTAATCACTCTTTCGGGCTAATCTGTATTAGAGAGAAGAGCTTCACACACGCACATCTGAGTATTATTACTTCCTAATCGCGCTGTAATGCTCATTAAAAGGCTCTCTTTTTCGGAATAAACGCCTAAGCCGGTTAAAATCGTCCTCGGAGAACAAATTACAGACAAATCCCGTCGGCATTATTTTAAAGCGTTAAAACCTTTTCTCTGTATCGTTCACGTCACACGGTACGGCGATACACAGAGAGATGCAGCCGTGTATCGTTCGGTTTGTGCTCAACACTTTAAAAGGCCAAAACACTGACCAGATTTCTCAAACTGTCCGCGGGGGTTTGTGTAGCGGCGGATTCGGAAAGGCCGAAAGAGAAAAAGAACAGACTAATCTGCGTTGTAATCTCCCCAGCGTGCATATTGTTATGAATAACTGGTGACATTAAACAAAAAGCAGCGCGCGCGCGAGCTAGAAACAGATCTCCGACCGTCTCTTTCCTTTTTCCTCAGTCCGTCGTTCTCGTCCTCCGTCTCCTTCGCTCACCTCGCGCTTGCCTGTTTTAGATCGAATAGTCACCCCTTTCTGTTTCTGTTCGCCTCCAGAGACGAGCAGATCAACAGCTGTGGAGAAAGAACGAGAGATTGGGTGTGTGTATGTGTGTATGAAATCATGGGAACGTTATGTTGAGAGCTGGGCGCAGCTGGAACGGGGAGAGCGAGACACACACACACACACACACACACACACACACACACACACACACACACACACACTGACAGATAGCAGAACACACTCTCCCATTGCCGGAAACACAGGAATGGACAGATAAATGCACCCAAATTTAAAACATTTACCCAAAAACAAAACATATAACCAAAAAAAAGGTTCTTTAACCGAAAAAATGTATTGAAATGTGGACGTTGTCTTTTGAAGGTGTGCTCCATGCAGTGGGTGTTACTCTCTCTCGCTCTCTCTCTCACACACACACACACACACACACAAACAGTATATGCAGAGAGGGAGCTACTGATGGTTCATGTGAAAGGAAGTCTGATTGTTCCAGTATATTGAGTTCTAGCTCAGCTGTTCATCTCGCCTTAATCTGGGGTTGCTGAAGGCTATCATTTCCATTTACACACACACACACACACACACACACCATCACTCAGGAGTTTAAACTTTCTTTAACATAAGATCAGGAATATAATTGGACGACTATCATACTGTGCACTTAACAGCCATTAAAATCTTCTCTTTTTTTTAATTTTTTTTTTTTTTTTTAAAAAGCAAGGACAGAAATGAAAGATTGTTGCTGTTCTTCTCCTCTTTTTGTAATTTTCTAAGCTACAAAGGTTTTTACAAGAGTAAATAACCTCCTGAGATAAACATCTAATAATACTGCGTTCCACACTGCAGTGAGGGAATAGGGTTAAACGTCCTTACAAACAAAATAAATAAAGAATTAAATGCATCTTTTGAAGAAGAACAAAACAAACAGACCTGGCACGTTTTCTTCTGGTTACTGAGGTTGAGGTATTAGCGTTAGAGTTAGGTGTGGCGTAGCATGCATTATCTGCATTAATAATCATGTCAGTGGAAGGTCGTCATAGACTCAGAAAACGCCCAGACGTTTCCTTGTCCTTCTCGGATTAGATTTAGAGGTAGCACTTTATTTGATGGGTTTGAATCACTTTGAATGCAATACGGCATCCTATAAGAGGCAGGATATGAGAAGTCCCCTTCCAGTATAGCTTCTTTATTTTGAAAGCCCGTATGCCAGTTAAGTCTTGCCCTCAGTCCAAATGGTCAATCACATTTACATGTATAACTCTCGTATGAAGCACTGTGTGTACCTTCTACAACTTTCTCATGAAAGTGTCACGAATGGGCTAATAGTGACAGCAAGCTAATAACCGGCAGGATATGGATTAAAAAATATGACAGTACCAGTATGTCATTATGATAAAAGACGGTTGTTTTCTCTTCCAGGTAAAGAGAAAGTTGCGTCAAACCTCCAGTATCAATATCGTATGCGTTTTGATTTAAGCCTCTCAAATATTCTCCAGCATTGCTTTGTAAAATGTTTATGCAGTGCTTATGAACGTGTTGTAACGGCACTGTGGCGCTGCCCGTCAAATACAGTGTTACTGATTTAGTTGTAGGCATAACATTAATCAGCTGCATTAATAATTGTGTCAGTGGAAAGTCCTCACAAGGATAGTACAACAAACGTGTGTGTGTGTGTGTGTGTGTGTGTGTGTGTGTGTGTGTACACTCACATGCTGAAAGGTGCTGTCAGTGGGAGGCCTGGTCTCCATCTCTCATTTCACGCACACAAGCGGTGTGTGAAAGAGCTCGTTGGCGTGTGATCATTCCAGCCCACGGCGGTCACGGCTAACCACTAATTAGCTCAGCTGGGGGGAAGTGACGATTCGAAGGGCTCAAATTCCCACAGAAAGGAAAGTTATGATTTATTTTCTAAACGGATGCGAATCACTACATCTTTTGTTACTTTTGAGAGACCATGCAGTTCTGAAGAGGAGAGTGAGGTGTATTGTATTGTAATGGTTTTGGGAAAACCACTGAGTGTGTGAGATGGGAAGTGTGTGTAAAATTGTTGCTTATTCGTGCCGATTTTGATAAGAATGTACTTTATACTTCCTTTTGATACATCGCTTAAACACCTACAGTTAATGAGGCCAGCCTGTGATTGGCCAGAATGCGGATTAGGAATACAGCAGCATGTCTGTGATTGGTCAGAATGTTTAATAGGAACACAGCAGCATGTCTGTGATTGGTCAGAATGTTTAATAGGAACACAGCAGCATGTCTGTGATTGGTCAGAATGTTTCATAGAAATACAGCAGCATGTCTGTCATTGGTCAGAATGTTTAATAGGAACACAGCAGCATGTCTGTGATTGGTCAGAATGTTTAATAGGAACACAGCAGCATGTCTGTGATTGGTCAGAATGTTTCATAGGAATACTGCAGCATGTCTGTGATTGGTCAGAATGTTTCATAGGAATACAGCAGCATGTCTGTGATTGGTCAGAATGTTTCATAGGAATACAGCAGCATGTCTGTGATTGGTCAGAATGTTTAATAGGAATACAGCAGCATGTCTGTGATTGGTCAGAATGTTTAATAGGAACACAGCAGCATGTCTGTGATTGGTCAGAATGTTTAATAGGAACACAGCAGCATGTCTGTGATTGGTCAGAATGTTTAATAGGAACACAGCAGCATGTCTGTGATTGGTCAGAATGTTTAATAGGAACACAGCAGCATGTCTGTGATTGGACAGAATGTTTAATAGGAATACAGCAGCATGTCTGTGATTGGTCAGAATGTTTCATAGGAATACAGCAGCATGTCTGTGATTGGTCAGAATGTTTAATAGGAACACAGCAGCATGTCTGTGATTGGTCAGAATGTTTCACAGAAATACAGCAGCATGTCTGTCATTGGTCAGAATGTTTAATAGGAACACAGCAGCATGTCTGTGATTGGTCAGAATGTTTAATAGGAACACAGCAGCATGTCTGTGATTGGTCAGAATGTTTCATAGGAATACTGCAGCATGTCTGTGATTGGTCAGAATGTTTCATAGGAATACAGCAGCATGTCTGTGATTGGTCAGAATGTTTCATAGGAATACAGCAGCATGTCTGTGATTGGTCAGAATGTTTAATAGGAATACAGCAGCATGTCTGTGATTGGTCAGAATGTTTAATAGGAACACAGCAGCATGTCTGTGATTGGTCAGAATGTTTAATAGGAACACAGCAGCATGTCTGTGATTGGTCAGAATGTTTAATAGGAACACAGCAGCATGTCTGTGATTGGTCAGAATGTTTAATAGGAACACAGCAGCATGTCTGTGATTGGACAGAATGTTTAATAGGAATACAGCAGCATGTCTGTGATTGGTCAGAATGTTTCATAGGAATACAGCAGCATGTCTGTGATTGGTCAGAATGTTTCACAGAAATACAGCAGCATGTCTGTCATTGGTCAGAATGTTTAATAGGAACACAGCAGCATGTCTGTGATTGGTCAGAATGTTTAATAGGAACACAGCAGCATGTCTGTGATTGGACAGAATGTTTAATAGGAATACAGCAGCATGTCTGTGATTGGTCAGAATGTTTCATAGGAATACAGCAGTATGTCTGTGATTGGTCAGAATGTTTCATAGGAACACAGCAGCATGTCTGTGATTGGTCAGAATGTTTCATAGGAATACAGCAGCATGTCTGTGATTGGTCAGAATGTTTCATAGGAATACAGCAGCATGTCTGTGATTGGACAGAATGTTTAATAGGAATACAGCAGCATGTCTGTGATTGGTCAGAATGTTTCATAGGAATACAGCAGCATGTCTGTGATTGGTCAGAATGTTTCATAGGAATACAGCAGCATGTCTGTGATTGGTCAGAATGTTTCATAGGAATACAGCAGCATGTCTGTGATTGGTCAGAATGTTTCATAGGAATATAGGGGTCTGTGAGATCATTTTGACAGATAGTAATATTTGAAACATTAAATGTTTAGTATTTTGTGTGGATAATAATTGAAATACATTTTTGTGACAGTGTCAGGGGAAGAAAGTGAGGGATGAATAAGTGTATCTCAGTATGCTTTGATTAGCGTGGGAAACATTAATAATGGCACCTCAGTGAGAGCTGTCACTGTAAACCACACAACACACGAACACCTGAAAGAAAGGGAGAAATAAAAAGAAAGAGTGATTATAATACCTTACTGTCCAGGTTACAGCAGGAGCACTGAATCCATCCAACATTCACATCATTTATTTCAGTATTCGCTTCATTTTTATTGCTCTCTTCACTCTCTTCAACCATAAAGCAACTGAACAAGTAGAAAAGTATTTTGTTGTTGATTTTGTTTTGTTGTTGTTGTTTGGTCTTTAGGGTTTTTTTTTTTTATTCCAGTGAGGCTTTTTAATGTACAATTAACAAAATTCATAAAGTCCCCTCTCGCTCTCTCTCTCTCTCTCTCTCTCTCTCTCTCTCTCTCTCTTGCATCCTTCTCTGTTTTGCTTGGTGATGAACAGTGGCACATGTGGCAGAGGTGCAGTGGGAGAGCATCTCCCTCATCATCATTCTAAATGACTTTACTTTTTAAATATAAAACCCTTTATTAAATATGTATGCCAAGTGCTTCTATCTGCAGCCAGGAGGATGCCATTTTACATTTGGGGCTTTCGGCATGATGAAAGAGCGGCATGGGGTGGGGGGGGGGGGGTTTAAAAACAAACACAGACTTGGAGAGAGTGAACACTCCTCTTTCTCTTGCTCCCGCTCTGTTATATTCCCTGCAAAGCCGGCGACATTTTCTGATATTTGCATCGAGCCAGTGACATCCCAGAGTTTCACTGTCAAAGGCTTAACAGGAATTACAGCGAGAGAGAGAGAGAGAGAGATGGCAGATTCCCTAAAACAAAAGCAGAAAGAGAGAGGGAGAGAGACGGGTGGAAATGTGTGCCAAATCACAATTCCTGCCGGATCAGATGAACGTGTCGGGGGAATTAGGAAGCTCACAATTAAGCATATGGGCATTAAGATAATTGTCAGTTGTGTTGGCGGCCCTGATAGAGGACAGATGGACATGAAGCGCTGCTCGGCATCGTGGGACATCACTTTGGATTTTACCTGCCTGAGCAGCTCCTCTGTGTGTGTTTGTCACTGGTGTGGGTGTTTGTGTGTGCGTGTGTGCGTGTCTCTGTCTTCCTTAAGATACACAGGGGTAGGGCGCCCTCTATAGGGCATTTGTTACTGTGAAATTTTGCGAAGTTTTTTTTTTTTTTTCCCTTGTACACACTGATCAACAATTGAATGTAGATTTATTCATTTAAGAATATATATTAATACACAATGCATACATTCATTTCTATTGATTGTAATATTGTTTATATTGATTAATATTTGGGTAAAAGCTCTGTCTGTCTCTCTCTCTCTCTCTGTAGGTGGGGTCTCATCGTGAGGAGGGAGTAGGGTTGCGTAGTACTCACTCCATTGTGCCCAATCAAGTGCCCGTTCCTCAGCTGCCAGTTCAGTCTGCCACCTCACCAGATCTCAATCAGCCTGATCCATACCGGGGTGAGAACACACACACACACACACACACACACACACACGTGCACGCGCAAATGTTATAATTGCTATGGAACAAAGCTGACTAGTGAACAGTTCAGGGGGTTTAACAACAGTCAGACATATTAAGCATGCAGTATATTTAACCACACACACACACACACACACACACACACACTAAAGAGTAATTATGACCCAGTGAAAAAAACCAAAGCTGGAAATCTATAAAAGATGATTAAATTGATTGTATATGAGCGAGGCAGTGAGGCATGAGATTTGGCCTTGTTGGAAGGAGTTAACACTTCCTTTTTGCAAAGAAGGGAGAAAAAAAAAAAGCAGGTCTTTGGCAAGCCTTCGGGCCGCGGCGGCCGAAGCCAAGGGCTTAATGAGGTGTTAAGAGCTATAAAATAAAATTTAAAATAAAAGTAAACGTAGCAGCGAGTCGTAAGAGAGAATGAGACGAGAGCAGCATAAATAACACACTGCCGCTTTAGCAAAACACACACTTTATGAATAGAGCGCTGCAAAACCACTGCGGTTTGGCTTCGTCCCTTTAATATGTACGGTTTTCATCCACCTGTTTCTGTTCTCATAAAGCATGCGGGTGCATTTGTCCCATAGCTGAGAGAATTGGGGGCAGCAGGCACAAAACAGCGATATGAGGCTTCTGGAGCACATGTTAATATACTTATGCCTCTCTTATGCGTCTTATACTTATATACTTATGCATATGGCCACAGTCACTAATCAGAGAAAGAGCGAGACAGCGAGGATTAAGTGTTTTACTGCATTGTCTCTCTCTTTATGCTGAACGTCCACGCTCCAGGCTCTCTCCACAATGTGCGTACTACAGTTTAGCCTCCCGCCTCTCAGCATGAGAGAGGAATTTACCGGCCGATTCCGATGCCTGTTTTAGTTCCCAGTTATTGGCATTAGTTCCGAGTGAGGTCATTTCCTGCTAGCGGAGAGAACTGCGGGCTTGGTTGAATGTCGCATGTCCTAACCAGAACACACGGCCGAGGCGTGGTGTGGAGAAGAGAAATCAATTAAAGCCTCATATGGTCAGAGAGAGAAAGACTTCACTCCACAATCACTCGTTTGTTTCTTCCGCCTCCTTTTTCTCCTCCGTATCAGCTCACTCCAGCTGTTAGGAGCCAAACAAACCCTCCTACTCTTCTTTGTCTCCATTTCTCTCCTTACGCCTTTTTCTTTTTCGTCCCCGAGTCACTCGCGACTCAGTTAAATTGCAGCTGACGTCGTTGACCTGGCATGTACAATATTGTCGAGCGTAAGTGTCAAATCCAGGTTTCAAAAGTTGTGCAAGTCCGAGATTTTCAACGTCAGTAGCAAACATAAGACGGAAGAGTGAGAAGAAAAGTTACCAAACCAGTATGTCATCACTTACCCGTGAATGCGCAGTAGACGTGTGATAAAATCGATCTGCGTGATGGAGAACCGTGATAAGGAAATCTGAACGATTTATACTATTATCATCATGCTATGTCAGGAATAAATAATTATAGGAAAGAAATCATCAAAGCTGCGCAGCTTAGTTACTGTTTCCACCCCCAAATAAGAGCTTTATTCCGCTTGTACCAACAGTTATTAACATGAACGTTATACATATTAACCATTTATTAACCAGTTACATTTAATGTTGTGGAACAATGAGCACAAGACAAGCCAGTTCCTGTAATCGCTTATGTTATAGCAGCTACGAAAAGTAGTTTCTTCACCAGCCTCTCTTTTTTCCGATCTCTCGAGCGTGTCAGCGGGTCATGTTCGTGGGAAACTGGCACGTGTAAACCCCTCTGTCACTCCGAACACTCTTCCATGGTCCAAAACCTTATTACCAAGAGCTGACACTGGAGACTCCTTCCATAAATGTTAAATAAACATTTAAACCTCACCGTATCAACCCTTAGACTTTTTTCTCCGTTAAATAATATGTTTTTTAATATGTTTATTATTAGGCTTAGATTATGTAGTGTCCACTGTACCACTGTACCTGTGAATGAGTTGTTACTATAGAAATGATTAACATATCAAAACGACACAATATAAATAATTTACTGGCGTAAATGTTTTTCGTCGTCTTTTGTTGACGTTGTTCTTTTCGTTGCTTTTATTGTTAGCTGTGCCTTATTTGCTTGTCGCTTTTCACCGCAGATACTAGTCCATCCACCTCTTTCTTCTCTTTCTCACTCTCAAAATCACTCTCTCTCTCTCTCTCTCTCTCTCTCTCTCGATTTCTTTCCATGTGTCTTTCCGTCTTTCTTCATGCCTCCCTCTTCCAGTGTGTCGTAGAGGCAGTGCGAGATGCACACAGACACTGGCAGTGATGTCGAACAATGAGGGCAGTGTTCCTCTTTTAGACTGGAGTAAAAGAGTGCGTGAGTCAGAGGTGGGGTGGGGTCTATAGGCCTTTTGTACCCTACAGGGATTGGCCGTCGTCTCGAAAAGCTGTCGCACAAATAGATGCACACACCAGCAAAAACGCATCGCGCATACATGAATTTACTAGCGGCATTTTGCTGAAAAGCACTATCACGCATAGCGTGTATTACAAAATACATACCGTGTAAATACATCCATTGCTTGCTCGCATGCAGTTTGGTCTTTGTGTTCATTTTCGATCGTTTGAATTCCTAGTTTTTGACCTTGGGTACGATGAAACGTAGGCTCTAGCGTTGCTAAAATGACCTTAGATGCTGATTTTCACTCAAATTAGTAACACATTTCCTGCAGTGGATACTCCAGAGTGAAAACATACTGCTGGTTATGTGGCAGAATTTAGTTCAGCAGTTAAAAAACCCACAGCATATGGTCTTTCCTGTCGGCATGTCAAAGGAAACCTAATTTAACGTTTAAACGCTGTATTCTCGAATCATCATCAGATCAGTTTATTTTTGCTGGGCCTGTTTATTTATATTCGCTGGACCCTACTATCGGGCGAACCTTTTGTTCGTTTAAAGCAAGCGTTATCCGACTTTAAGGTAAACGTTGTTCATTTCCGTCTCCCTCTCTGCAGCGCTCTCCAGTGGACTGCAGGGCCAGAGCACGTCTTCAGTGAGCTCAGACATCAAATCGGAGGACGAGGGAGACGAGAACCTGCAGGACGCCAAATCCTTGGACGCCAAGAAGGAGGACTTGGACAGCAAGGAGCTGAAAGCTATAGAGAGGTCAAGATCTAGGTAAACCGTTACAGCTGAGCGCTCGCTTCATTTAATTCCTTCACTGGATTTCGATGAAGTGACCCTCATGTCGTGCGAGACAGCTAAATGCGACGAGAGTGAAGAACTCTCCACGAAGGGAACGCTCCAGTTCCTCCCGTGAATATACGTTCAGAATTTGCCACGTGCATGCAGTAAAGTCCAAGTCCACTATCCAAAGCCTTTTATTTCATCAGTCATTGAACATGTTCAGTACACTCTCGCTAACAACAAGTCCCACGCTGTATGTCCTTATTGACGGAAAGCAGCGAGGAAAGTAATGCGTAGAGATCAAACGTTATTATGACGCGATTTCATGTCTTAATCTTTAAGAAACCACAGCAGTTAACACAGTTATACAAATATACAGGCAAGATGCATGTGAAGACAATGCGTAAGCATTTCACAGACATTTTAAATAATATTTATTTATATAATATTTATCAAATCTATAACACCACCGAGTTTTAGTCGTGGACTCAGACTGCTGTACACACATTCAGTTATTTTACCAAAGACCCAAAATTCCAACATACACTAGGAAATTTATTTTGTATAACATTATACAACACACAGTGTACTTTCTCGAACAAAAAAACACACACACACACACACACACACACGGACATCCTTGCTGATTTATTCCCCGTTTGTCCCGGTGTTGAGCCGGGTTTTAGCTGTCTCTCACACATCAGAGTAGGGTAGCCAGATTCCCGAAAATATTCCCAAACACCTCCAGGATAAACTCTACTCAAAATGGAGTTTGTAGCTTTTCACCTGGACTCTTCAATTTGATCGACACAAATCTGACAGTTAGTAGTTCATTTGCGTTTTTTTGTTTTGTTTCGGGTTTTGTTTTTTTTTTTCTTTTCAGTTTATGTTGATGTGTTTTTATGATGTTGAGTTACACTTGACTTAATGTTGGTACGGTATCACACTTTAAAACGATCAGGCCGATGTTAAGACATGATGTTAGTAACAGTCAATTATAAAAGAACTTCTACACCTTGATGTGAAAGTATGAGGATGCTTTCACACGTGCAGTGTGTAGTGTGTTTGGATGTAGATGTTCTCTGGAGGTTATGGGTTGATGACTTGATCGTTAGAAGCAGTGAAATACTACTCATATTCACGAAAAGTTTTTGAAATGAAACCCATTTGAAGTTAACACGCCATGTTTCTCTTTCTCGACTGTACCAGTACGCCAACACTGAGGCGTTTGAATGCAGAATTTATCAGACCATTAAAAAAAAAAAAAAAGTCATTATATGTCTTGTGTATGGAGCAAGCTGAGGGAATTGGAAGCCATTTTAGATTTGACCTAGAAGTTGTTGGGATTTATCATTTTTAATCATGTGTAAGAAAGGTACGCTCAGCCTAAATAGCAACAGGAAGTGGATAAATCATTTTTCTTTAATTCTCCAGAAAGAAAGAAAGAAATAAAAGACTTTTGATATGAGGAACTTTAGCAGACTACACTATTGAAGTTTTTTTTTTGTGCCGGAAGAGAAGTGATTCCAGCCAGAAACATTATTTGTAATGACTGTGTTTTGACCAATCACTGCTCTGCACTCTTGTTAGCTCCACCCATATGTACTAGCTAGGCTCACATGGTATGTGAACAAGAAGGGTAACAGTTCAGCCTGTGTACTTAGGTATGGCATGACTCATGAGATGGTGGACACAACAACCGCATGGAGGATTGTGGGTAATTTGCAGAACTGAGCCACTTCTTGAAGAGTAAAACTAGCACTAGATTAAAGACAGTATGATGGATTGAAAAACGGTTCAGAATACAATAAGAACCCAAAATCAACAACAATGTGTTCTATTCATCAGGGAGGGTGAATGAAAAGCTTTTCACATGGGCTCTATTTAAACATTGTCATGACTAATGAGTGAATAATTTGCACGTACTTTTCAGCCCTGGTCCTCCCCGCACTAATTATTCACCAATAGGATGATTCAGTAAAATAAATATTCCGATTTGCAAACACCTAAAATTGGACAGTTTTTAAATAATGATCTTTTTTTTTTTTTTTTAAAAGTACCACCTTATAAAATGTTGTAATGTTTGATTACGTGACTGGCGTCCGACGTAAGGTGTATCCCAGTGTTCCCAGGCTGAAGGATTACTACAGTGAAAACAGCTTCAGTAGTGGACTCATTTTGGGAATCTTTTCTCTCTCCTGGCCGTTTCATATCACACACGTGCAGCACCAACGATGATGAGGATCTGACTCCGGAGCAGAAGATCGAGCGCGAGCGCGAGAGACGGATGGCGAACAACGCGCGAGAGCGTCTGCGTGTACGAGACATCAACGAGGCATTTAAGGAGCTCGGGCGCATGGTGCAGTTGCACCTGAAGAGCGATAAACCGCAGACCAAACTGCTCATCCTGCACCAGGCCGTCGCGGTCATTCTCAGTCTCGAACAGCAGGTCCGAGGTCAGTAACATTCGATTACTCGGTCTGTTCATTCGCTGAACGTTCCGCTGGCCTGAGGACAAGTCATACTACATCAAACACAGATTTAGAGAAAATAAAGTTGGACTTATCTAATGTCAGTTTCCATTCTATTAATCATAATTTGCTTTTTTTTTTCCCCTTTCATATTTCTCTTAGTTCTTCTTGTATAAACTGCGTACACACATATTGGTTTTAAAATAATAAATAATCACCCAGTCTTGACCACCCACTAAGCAGCAAGGGACTTTCTAAATTAAACTTGTTGTTTTTGTTATACCTTTGGCCATAAGCTATAAGTCTTTATACGAATCAACCACTTACACTCTCACTCATCCTACTTAGACATCATTTTACATTAACAGGTTTATAGGTTTGTTTCCATAGTTTCCTCTACAGTATTATTATGTGGTTGTTATGGCTCTTTGTACCTGGAGCTTCTTTTTTTTTTTTTTTTTTTTTTTGCTGTATGTGAAATATTTCTTCTCTGCAGTTTCACCTCTAACCACTTGGTGGCACTGTCTCAACTTAACGCAGACCTTTGTGTCCTGTCAAAAAAAGGAACACTGATGCACAGAGGTTCCATTGTAATACTTTTAAATGGATAACTTTTAAATAATCGCGCATGTGTGTGTGTGTGTGTGTGTGTGTGTGTGCTTATTTCTCAGAGAGGAACCTGAATCCAAAAGCGGCGTGTCTGAAAAGGCGAGAGGAGGAGAAAGGGTCCTCAGATGCCCCGCCCCTCTCAATGGGTGGAGCTCACCACAGCATGGGCGACGCCTCCAATCCAATGGGACAAATGTAAAAAGCCACACCTCCTCCCTAAAATGGTCAGATTTCACTTTACACTAATCTGCTGTTGCTCACGTGTACCGTTTTACCTGATCCCCCCCCCCCCAAAAAACAAAAACAAAAAAAAACTCAAATTGGTTTCGACAAACAAATTGTTCATCTGGATTAAAAAGTGAAAATTGTTTTCCACTTTTTCTTCAGAAAACCAGATTTCTAACTTAACAAAAGGGTGAGAAAATGAGCATAGCTATTGCATCCAACTGATTGGACTAACATTGTTGTGAATGGCAATAAAATCGGAACAATAGAGTTTACCATAATCCTCCACCCTCATTTAACGCTGGGTACATTTTAACAACAGATTGGCAGTAAGTGTGTTTGCAGTGTGGATTTCCTGGTAGATTTGTCCGTTTCTGAATGTTTATTATGTGTTACACAGTCATAGTGACGAGGGAAGAACAGACAGAACGCTTTAGAATTGTTTCTATACAGCGTAAACAGGTGTCAGTGATATGATTTTGTGTTTCATGACTTCGGGATGCAACAAGTTTGATGACCAGATAACAGATGAGCGATGGCCTCGTTTTGGCCCACACTTACCGCCTTCATCTGGCCTGCATAGCGCTGTGGAATGACCGCTAACTCAATATGGATGCGAACACAGCCACGACTCAGCAGTCATCAATGAGACCACATCTTAGGCATGATTTGGACCAGAACCCGCTTCTACACACGCATTAGATATCACTGGTTGAATTTCCAAATTCTGTGTTTTTGCTTAGAGGGTCATTTGTAGCCAAAAGTACAGTTGTGTTTGTCATAACTGAGCCTAAACTTAAGTATATTGGCCTGGAATCATATACATATATATATATATATATATATATATATATATATATATATATATATATATAAAACTTTACAAAGCGCCTTTAAATATCTGGATGAGAAAATGTTTAACGGTACTCCAGATAACAGACGAGCACTCCTTAAGTACTTTTAGAGATAGAGGTTTTTTGTTTTTTTTTAAATGTCAGGAATGTTGAACTTTGTGTGCTGGCTCATTGTGTCAAAGGTTGGGGTTTTAGTCTCTGTCTATCTGAGCGATGGATAGATAAAATTTTACAGCATGAATACACAGCTAGGGATATTGTATACGATATAAGGGTACAGAAGCCTGAGCATGTCTAGAAGCGAGAACTCTTTCACGTCACCTTTTATCAAAAACCGATTTATAAAATAGCAAGTTATATTTCTCTAACAAGATTCCATCATTTTCTTCGACTAGATAGATACCGAAATAGATAAACATTTAAAACTGGCTTACCATCGTAGTTACAATGTGAATGAAATCCATTTCAGTGGGTTGGGGGGTGGTGGGGGGGGGGCAAATGGGGGTGTGAAGAATATTTTAAGAAAAACTGAAATGTGGACACGATTTTTTTTTTCACACAGATAAAAATGATTTGTCAAAGATGTAAATCATACATCCTCGAATAATCATTTTTAACATACATCATCATTTATATCTCTGTATTAATCAATTGCTGACATTTCCAACATTATTAAGAGAGTGAGAAATCAGAAATAATGTTGTAGCTGTCGAGCAGAAAATCACGATTGTTGGATGGGTTTGAGATTTGAAGTTGTTTAGTGTGCGTTACTTGTGTGTGTTTGAGTGCATCAACGGAGCATTCAGTCTCATTAATCAAAATGTATCTGTTCTCTCTCTCTCTGTCTCTCTCTCTGTCTCTGTCTGTCTCTCTCTCGGTCTCTCTCTCGGTCTCTGTCTCTCTTCTGTCTCTCTCTCGGTCTCTGTCTCTCTCTGTCTCTCTCTCTGTCTCTGTCTGTCTCTCTCTGTCTCTCTCTCTGTCTCTCTCTCTGTGTCTCTGTCTCTCTTCTGTCTGTCTCTCTGTCTGTCTCTCTCTCTCTGTCTCTGTCTGTCTCTCTCTCGGTCTCTGTCTCTCTTCTGTCTCTCTCTCTCTCTGTGTGTCTCTGTCTCTCTTCTGTCTCTCTCTCTGTGTCTCTGTCTCTCTTCTGTCTGTCTCTCTGTCTGTCTCTCTCTCTCTGTCTCTGTCTGTCTCTCTCTCGGTCTCTGTCTCTCTTCTGTCTCTCTCTCTCTCTGTGTGTCTCTGTCTCTCTTCTGTCTCTCTCTCTGTGTCTCTGTCTCTCTTCTGTCTGTCTCTCTGTCTGTCTCTCTCTCTGTCTCTGTCTGTCTCTCTCTGTCTCTCTCTCGGTCTCTGTCTCTCTTCTGTCTCTCTCTCTCTCTCTGTGTGTCTCTGTCTCTCTTCTGTCTCTCTCTCTGTCTCTCTCTCTGTGTCTCTGTCTCTCTTCTGTCTGTCTCTTTCTGTCTCTCTCTCGGTCTCTGTCTCTCTCTCTCTCTCTCTCTGTGTGTCTCTGTCTCTCTTCTGTCTCTCTCTCTGTGTCTCTGTCTCTCTTCTGTCTGTCTCTCTGTCTGTCTCTCTCTCTCTGTGTCTCTGTCTCTCTTTTGTCTCTTTTTCTGTCTCTCTGTCTGTCTCTCTCTCTGTCTGTCTGTCTCTCTGTCTCTCTCTCTATCTGTCTCTCTGTCTCTGTCTGTCTCTCTCTTCGTCTCTCTCTCTCTGTCTCTTTTCTGTCTCTCTCTCTGTCTCTCTTCTGTCTTTCTCTCTCTCTCTCTCTCTCTCTCTCTCTCTCTCAGGTCAAAGCTGCCAGACTTTATGAAAATGATGAGCGACCACTTCCTTTGACGACATCATTTCCTCTCCTGAAAGTCTGTTAAACAATCAAATCTGACCAGATCGATCAATCAATCAATCAGATTACTGATGAGTCACCTTATTTTGTTCATTCCTCTCCATGATCCCGTATGTTTCCTTCTTCTTCTTTTTTTTTTTTTTTTTGACATAATGACCTTACATGTGCATTGGCTATGGGGAAAAACAAAATCTTCTCTCCTTTTCAACATTCCCAGTTTTTTAGGAAAAAAAAGAGAAAAAGGAACAGTAAATATTTATAATGTTTGGTTTTTTGTTTGGTTTTTTTTTTTCATTTCTTTTATTTCCAATATGTGCAAATGGTTGGGGATTCTTCAAACATATCACGATGTAAAACGTTGGAAAAGAGCTGTTACGGCTTTTACTGGCAAAACTATTTATTTTATTTTTCATACCGTGGACAAAAAAAAAAAAAAAAAATCCTCTCGCACTTTTCTCTTTCCAAGCGAGTAGATTTGTATTATGGTTTCTCGGAATAGAGGGAGAGTTAGCCCCAACGACAGTGTACAATTTCACAAAGTGGTGTAGAAACTTTGCAATAACACTCATTTAAAAAAAAAAAAAAAAAAAGAAAGAAAAAAAAAGTGTACTTCTAGCACAGCGGTTCAAGGAGATGCCACTGTGTGTTTTAAAAGGCGTGCGAGTACAGCGGGACAAGAAATGACTTTTAACCAGCAAACTCCCAGGTGAGATGGAGATTTTAAACAACTTCGAAGGTCATTCCAGCACATTAAACAGATTTTATCTTACCGAATGGCGACTATTGCAGAGAAGATGCTTTGCTTTTCAGAAGTGTAGATATTTCAACGCTAATCTCTCTTCTTACATGTCGGAAAGGGCCACATCCAGCGATTTAATCACCAAACCAAACCCTTTTTTTGTTTTGTTTGTTAGTTTGTTTGTTTTCTTTTTTTCGCCCCACGTCTCTCTCTCTCTCTCTCTCTCTCTCTCTCTCCCTCTTTGTCCGTTCCCCCTCGTCATGCCCCCAGCAAATGCAATTTTAAACACGCTACACTTGTACCAACGTGCCTTTTAGAGTTCATATCATCACACAGTGCGAGAAGGACGTTATCAGAAACATTTTTTTAGGATGCAAGCTTAGGGAGAATCGTTAGTCATTAGGTCTATGCAGTCAGGTGTTTTACAGCCTGGGATTTAAAAAACGTCAAAAGGAAAAAAAACGTATTTTTTGGATAAACTGTATTTAATGTACTGTATGCCTGTATGTAATTAGAAGGCGTGTCCTGGACAGAGTAATCGTATATATATATATATATATATATATATATATATATATATATATATATATATATATATATATATATACACACTTGCGATTCTTAGTCCTGCCCCGAGTTCACCTTAAACCCCGCTCTCTCTTAAAGCTCACAGTTTCCATTGACACGTCTGTTATCGAGCATTGTATTATAGCTTATTACCTGCTTTTTATGAATATTGGCTTGTCCGTGAGCCGCTGTAGTCTTCAGTACAAACGTGTGGTTGTATGTGTAAAAATGACTCTTCTTTCTCTTTTTTTTTTTTTCTTTCTTTTTTTTTTTTTTCTTTTTTTTTTTTTTTTTTAAAAAAAAAAAACAAAACAATCTTTATCTCTTATTCTTTGTCTGTTTTTGGTTTCTGTTAAAAAATTAAAAAAGAAAAAAGAAAGAAAAAGGGGTGGGGGATCGTGTTCAGCCGTATGAGATTCAACAGCGGCTCCTGCTTTTTTCTGTTTGTTTTCCTTCTCCAATCAACACGAGGCACTGAAACTGGAAAAAATTTATTAGAAAATCAATATATATAAATGTAGAAATATATACAATATATTAAAAAAAAAAAAAAGTGTTGTTTTCAAAAGGAGAGATTGATGCAGAATGGTTTCTGGGTGTGGGGTTGGGGTTTTTTTTGGGGGGGGGGGGTGTTCATTTTAAATGAACGGTGTGCATCAGTGTTCATTTTAAAAAGAGTGAGACATGACTCCATAGTGATCCGATGTGTCACGTGACAGTACGGAAGCCTCTGCAGGACAAAAAGGATCAGAGCCCAGCTTGCCGGCTGGCTACAGAAACAGACATTTGTACATTTTATGCAACAAATGCAAATTCAAACCATTATTTTGAAATCGTGTATGTAAAAGTTATATTTTTACATGTAGACTGTCGTTATTTTGTGTTTAGATAAAACATTGTATCGGTTCCTCTTTTTTGTTTTCTTCCTTCCTTTCCTTCCTTCCTTTCTTTCTTTCTTTCTTTCTTTGTTAAAAGGCGAAAAAGTAACAGTAACTCTGTGTGTTGAAAAAAATGTGTCACATTTGAAATTGTAGTGAAGTCAAAAAGCTTCGAAATTGTTTCTTTTCAAGAAAAAAAAATCTCTTTGTTTATATTTCTGGGAACATTTTTTTTTTCTTTTCTTTTTTCTTTTTTTTTTTTTTCTTTTTAAAGAAATCCGGAGGTTGGAAAACAAAGGTATGTAATATTTGTCTCAATCTCTATGATCATGACATTGCCATGTTTAATTGTAATTTTTTAAAGAGACGTGTGTAAATAGTCAGGGTTTACGTCATTTCGGTTACTGCCGACGGTAGAGTAACGCGGTTTTAGATTCAAACCCAGCAGTGTTTTTGTTTTTTGTTTGTTTGTTCGTTTTATTTCCCATGGCCAGGTGTTAGAGTAAATGACTCCGCCGTCCGTCCACGTCAGCAATCGACAGTCCTTTTTGTAAAATACTGAAGAACAGAATAATTGGCTCAAGTCAGTTTAACATGGTGCTTCAAAGCAGACATTTGCAATCAGCTCTTAAAATTGCTTGTTTTTTTATATATATATATATATATATATAAATTATGATATAATGTCTCTGGTACAGCCGGGTTGTTTTTTTTTAAAAATATTTTTTAGATTATATCATGGTTAAGTTGTGCGTTCAGAAGCGAACATTTTCACTGCAGTGTTTTATCACATGATAAAGAAGCACTCAAACAGCACTAAGAACCGAGAACATTTTGAAGGGAAACGAGAGCTAAATTCATCAAACAAGATCGCTTCCTCGCTCTCTTTACTCACGCTGTATATATCCTTTATATTTTCATTTTTACAGCTTGTCATAAGAAACAAGCTAAAATACAGTGTTCTCCACTGACCATTTACCCTCGCCCCCATCCCAACACACACACACACACACACACACACTTGCAGACTTCACTAAAATTTGAAGCTGGATTGACCGAATAATGAACAAATTTTTTTTGCCACCAGAAAGCATTTGTTTTCTAATCTGATATCGAGATAATAAAGTAAAGTAAATAAAGATATATATACATATATAAGACATGAAAACACTTTGTCACTGCCAAACGCACTCTGGAAAAAGATGCCAGTATTTGTAGTTTCATTACCCAATAATGCAACGTCGTAATCCAGGGTGAGATTAGTCTCGATCACTCCGGCTGTAATATCTCTAACAGTGGAAATAATCCACGCTCTCCGTCCCTGTTTTAATCCTTCTGAAATTAGGAACATATATGTACATCACCACTGAATAATACAAACCTATTCCATTTGTCTTCACTTTTCTTTTGTTTGTTCGTTTGTTTGGTTTTTGTTTTTTTTTTCCCCCCCAGTGAACAGTGACGCTCGTCATATGCACATTTGTGGAAAGTCTTCCATGACGGTTTTCTTTTCAGTTTGACGTGAAGCTCGTTCCTTAATTCACGCAACAACCTTTTAAAAAGAAAAGGTGAAAAAATAAATTACAAACAAGCACAAGATGACTGGAACATGAACACACGTGTAAATGACAGACGGAAATGAACCTGCTCTTACTTTCCCATTCTCACATGTGGGTTCTGACATGTTCATTTCAGAGAACTACAGTTATGTGTAACTGTACAACAACAAAAAAAAAAGAAAAAACAAAAAAAAGAAAGAATTGTGGCCTTTTTTTCATTCTTGTTACTTGTGATGCAATTACATGGAGAAAAAAATACAATACGCAGAGATTTCCCGTATACCAGTGCCTGGCGTTTTGTTCTAAAACTTCTTTTAATCTAGAGCTCTTTTGCTATAAATTAGACTAGCACACCCTATTATTAGAGGAGAAATGAGAACTAAATTAAACATATTATATTTGGCTCTTTTTTTGTTTGTTTGTTTGTTTGTTTTTTTTGCAGGGGCAATCGTTTTATATCAGGAATATTGACGAAGTAAGGAAAGAAAATTAGAACCAGCCGAAATCACCAACTCAGAAGTATTCCACTTTTTTTGGAATAATGTTAAAAGAAACAAATATATACTTTATTTTACTATTTAATGTTGTTTTAGTTTGTGTTACTCAGACGAAGCTACAGTATATGGTGTGAAAATGAAGGGACAAGCGGATCCATCCAAAAAAAAAAAAAAAAACACACAAAAAAAAAAAAAAAACCCCAGAGCAGTGGTTTCAAAAACATTAAAACTATAAAACAGTTACACCTTTTTTCCAAACGTGTGGCTGTGTGCCTCAAGCCTTTTATTATCTTTTTTTTTTTTTATGTAATTTTTTTTGTTGTGTTCTTGTTTATATTCTTTTAATTTCTTACGTTTTTTGTTTTTTTTTTCAATTTGAATTATGTTTATTATATTATAATTATTATTGTCATTGTTATTGTTATTGTTGTTCCTTGTTTTAAGACTAGTATCAGTGTGTAAACGGATTGTGTGCTGGAGTTTTCTCTTGAGCCAGCTCATCCTCGGCCATTTGCCTGTCGGTTTTCATCTTGTAGTTAATCAATGAAGTCATGTACATGACCATTCTGTAGCAATAAATGTGCCATTTTTATAACCGACTGCTTACATGGCTGTTGTTTTATTATTAAGACCTTCACTGGCAAACTTTCCAACTTCTGCATTGTGTGATTAGTGGAGCAAATTAGGCTTAAAAAAAAAAAAAAAATAGAATATTTTAAATGTTGACATTTTTAGATATTCCGAGATTGGCCCTAAAAAATGTGAGCTTCTTTTTAGGTATAGTGTTTCCCCCATCTCCCAGAAACAAACCAGTACAACGGATATAATAAAAAGGCGCCCCTGTTAAAATGGCAGGTTTGATACTAAGATAAGTGACACTAAGATAGATCATGTCACATCTTTTCCCACCTTTAATGAGATTGCATAGAGAGAGAGAGAGAGAGAGAATACATATAAAGTGAAAAACAATCAGAAAATTCTTAGAGGAAAAAAAAAGTGTGCACACCCCTAAACTAATACTTTGTTGACGTACCTTTTGATTATATTACACCACTCAGTCCTTTTGGGTAAGAGTCTATCAGCGTGGCTCATTTTGATTTTCCCACTCTAGAGCTGTCAAATTGTGAGGGCATGTCCTGTGAACAGCCCGCTTCAGGTCACCCCACAGATTTTTAGTTGGATTCAGGTCTGGGCTCTGGCTCCTCTGTTGATTTGGATGTATGCTTTGGGTTATTGTCCTGCTGGTTATTGTTCAGCTTACTAGCAGACAGAAAGTTTTCATCTGGTATCTGTAGCTATTCAAGATTCCCTCCACCTTGATGAAACCCAGAGTTCTGGCTGAAGAAAAGCAGCCCTAAAGCATGACGCTGCCACCACCAGGCTTCACCGTAGGTATGGTGTTTTTTTTTTTGTTGATGTGGTTTTGTTTTGGGTTTTTTTTTTTTTTTTTTTTTTGCTCCAAACATACCTTTTGGAAAATTTGGAATTGGTCTCATCAGACCATAACACATTCTGCCACATGGTTTTGGGGTGATTAAGTTGAGCTTGGATGTTTTTTTGTAGGAAAGTGCTTCCGTCCAGCCACCCTACCCCATAGCCCAGACATGAAGAATTCGTGTTGTATCAGTACTTGTCAGATATTCCTGCAGCTCCTTTAATGTTACTGTAGGTCACTTGGCAGCCTCCCTGGTAAGTTTTTGTCTTGTCCTTTTGTACATTTTGGAGGTAAATTTCTTTGTGATGTCACTCTTTTTCTCCACTTGTTGATGATGGCCTTTATGGTGTTCCATGGTACAGCTAATGTTTTGGAATGATCGATTCCTTTCAACAGGGAGACCCTGTTCAGGCTTTGTCAGCACTTTTGCAGACCATTTCTTCAACAGTCAGATGAAACCAAGATGATGTGAAGAGAATCAGAATAATTGAATTGATGACCCCCTCCTTTGGATCGTTGGAACCTTGATGTGGTGGAAGGGCTTGCGTGATCCTGTGAACCTTGGAGCTATGTTGTGTGGAGGCTAGTAATGCTGGTAGGGTTTCTCTTGGCAGAAAGGTCTGAGACGAGGCTCCAGACGAATAACGATCCACCTAAAGACCCCCATGATGGTGACTAAAAAGAAGGAGAGAACCTCGCCCGGAACAGGGATATCGGGACCCACCCGAGGAGCCAGGCCTGGGGGTGGTGTTCGTCGGCGAGTGCCTGGGGGCTAGGCGACCTATGTAACCCGGCCGGGCTCCGCCCGAAATGGATGCGTAGAGTCGCTTTGTGGGCCCACCACCTGCAAGGCGAAGGGTGGGGGTCAGGTGTGATGCCAGATTGGCAGCGGTCGGGATGGACAAAGATGGACTGCACCATGGCAATGGAGACTGGCTTGTGGGACGTAGAATGTCACGTCACTGGTGGGGAAAGAGCCGGAGCTCGTGGAAGAGATGGAAAGGTGACGACTAGATATAGTTGGTCTCACCTCCACCCAGGCTGGGTACCACACAGTTGGAGTTTATCCCTGTAGATGAGAGGGTCGCCTCGATGAGGCTTCGTGTCTCAGAGAGGAAAACTTTGACTGTTGTCCGCGCATATGCGCCGAACAGCAGTACAGAGTATCCGGCCTTCTTGTAGAAGGTGGGTATGGTGCTCAGTGGGGCGCAGCCTAACGACTCTTTAGTTTCACTAGGAGTCTTCAACGCGCACGTAGAGAACGATGGAGATACTTCGAGGGGGTGATTGGGAGGACTTCTGTGCTAGTCATGGATTGTCCATAACAAACACCATGTTCGAGCACAAGGATGCTCATAAGCGTACTCGGTACCAGAGCACCTTGGGCCGAAGGTCGATGATTGACTTTATAGTTGTACCATCTGACCTACATGTTTTGGACACTGGGGTAAAGAGGGGGGCAGAACTGTCAACTGATCATCACTTAACAAAACTGGGTATTAAGGTTGGGGTTAAAGCGCACCTATTACGGTTTTTAAACCTGCCTAATTCTGTTTTAAAGGTCTCATACAATAGGTTTACATGCATCCAAGGTCCAAAACACACTTTAGTTTTCTCATAATTTTCATTACAGCATTACCTTTTTTCCCCCAGTGTCACAAACGACTCGTTCAACGATCCGTTCATTCTAAACTCCTCCTTTCAGAGAATCTACTCTGCTCTGATTGGTCAGATGTCCCAGTCTGATATGATTGGTCCACCGCTTACAGCGTGTGTCGGAAAGGAAACGCTCGTTACCAAATCCGAGTTTACCATATCTGTCGGTTTTACCTTACCAATTTGAGTCCAATAACGATGCATCGGAAGAGAAACCCGAACCACCGTCGCAAGCATGGCGAGAACAGGACGTTTCTCGGTGGTAAGTTTATATGTAGTTTGGCAATAACGTGACTTACACGTGACTACACTGGCTGTACACGTACACAACACAAAACCACACATTTGGAACGCTCGGTAGAAAATATATACATAAATATTTAATCCTACTTACAGGTTGTGATCCAGAGGTGCAAGGGGGTCCAAATAAAGTGGGTAGGGCCCCGTCTTTAATGAATAATCATTCCGCGAATGAGAAGCAGTCGTCAGTGAACCTGTTCAGTTCTGTTCAGCTGTTCAGAATCTGTTCTTTCTTTTGACAGTCGATAACTCCATATTTCATGCACTGTGATTTTTGAAACTTCGCAGACTTTTTACATTCACAAGCAGCTCTATAACACACCACATGAAAGGTAACGTCCTAAAAAGCTCAACTGAATGATTAAGGTTATGTTAATGAGTTATGGTTATTATATGAAATGTGTGTTAATGTTGAGAGTCAGGTTAAGAAGGGTTAAGGAGATTAAAGGTTATATTTTAGGTTTAAAGGGATAAGAATTGGATATAGAGCTAGGGTCAGGGGGTTCGGGGTAGGTTTTGGGGATTAAGACACAATGACTCACTCATTTTTCCACATAACGGGAAAGATGTGTGTCTCTGTGTGTGTGTGTGTGTGTGTGTGTGTGTGTGTAAATTGCAATTCTGATATGATGATGTGGCTTTCACTGATGTCAGTGATGTCATTGTTTTTCTACATGTGTGAACAGAGCCAGCGGTTTAGTTGTACACGCACGCTCATCTCACTTTCACCTGTTATATCTCGTCCCAATAATTGGTAATGCAATATACAGGAATATTTACCACGTAGGGGGGCATGGTGGCTTAGTGATTAGCACCTTTGCCTCGCACGCCCGGGTTTGGGGGCTGGAATCCTGCCGTAGTGTGTGAATGTGTGTGTGCGTGATTGTGCCATGCGATGGGCTGGCCCCCCTGTCCAGGGTGTCCCCGGCCTCATGACCCGAGTTCCCTGGGATAGGCTCCCGGCTCCCCGCAACCCTACGTAGGATAAGCGGTACAGAAAATGGATGGATGGGTGGACTTTACGGTCCCCTCTTGTTTTCACAGGTGTGTGACCACACATGATCTTCCGTTTACCGTTATTGATAAAGAGACAGAACATTGGGGCAGAACATTTGTAGACTCCCTTTTACCAAAAAGGTATCTATACGCATTATAAACAACTTTCTCCTAAATGGATTTCACGCAGTTTCTTGGAATCACACTCCCTATAATGGAGTTCCCTACAAGCTCGTACACATGCGTGACATCAGATATTACTCACACGACGGTGCTCACACATGTATACTTCCTGTTCTGTATAAAAGCCCGAGGGTAGCACACTTGTTATAAAATGTTTGGGTGTAGTCAGGAACCAATACCAAAATTGGTCTTCGATGGCAAATACATCCAAATAGAAACAGTTAAGCAGATGTTACAGCTGCACTAAAGTTCAGAGAAAACTAATTTGTTATATATATATCAGTTTATATGTAATTTCTTTGCATCTCATTCTATGAGGTCACAGTTATAGAACTATACGATTTATCTGGCTCTCTGTTAACTATACGAACACACTGTTCCGAGTTACTGTACATCACCATTTTGACACACCACCAACACCAACACCAAGAGTTTTGACAATTTCTGGTTTTAAAAGTGTAATAAAATCCCATTCACCTGTCATGGATCGATAAGCTGACGTTTCTTTCTTTCGTTTTTGCTTTAAGTGATTGTCACGTCGTATCCGTGTTGTATCGGAAGGGTTTCTGCCCTAGTAATGTCACAAGAAACTTCTCTTTCTTTTCATTCATCCATTCATTTCCGTAGCACTTTTTGTGGTGGGGGGGTTGTGTTGACAACGCGCTGAGAAGGTCAGTGGAGAATTCTCTATCCCCATCCACAGATCCTCCTCTTGGGGGATCCCCAGATATTCAACTGTGAAATATAGCTTGTTGATGTCAGGTGGTCGGTGACGATGCAGTTATTGCAAGCAAGGGATATGCAACCAAATATGAAGTGTTATTTACTTTAAGACGATCTGTCCCAATACTTTTGTTAAACTAAAAAACTGGGTTGTCCGGCACTAAAGGTGCCGCGTTCTAAATTGTTTAAATATCAGGAAACGAAACCCGAAATTCTGATCCGTTGTGTCATATTCATCTTTTGATCTCAAACCCGAAAGAGTGTAGCAAAAACGAAAGAATCGGGCTTTCCTTTCCAAAACTTTTAGAGGGAACTGTATGTCTTCCTGCTACCCATCTTCTATCTGCTCCTCCTCCTCCTCCTCTACCTGCTTCCCATCATGTGTCTGCTGTCCCACCTACACCTATTCCCACTCCTCTGTCTGTTCCCCATCCTCTACCTACACCTGTTCCTACTTCTCTCCATGCTGTACCTCCGGAGTTCCAACACTTCTGCCTGTTTCCCATACTTTACCTGCTCCTCCTCATCGACCTGCTTCCCATCCTCTTACCTCCTCTTGTTTCTCTACCAGCTTGTCATCTTCTACCTCCTCCTTCTCCTCCTCTACCTGTTTCTTCTCCTCCTCTACCTGCCTTCTATCCTCCACCTGCTCTTCCTGTAGCTTGATAAAGCAGAGATGTATAATGAATACATACAAAGAAGGCACCTTACTGTGAAGAAAGCAGGACAGTCTGGTTCCTTTGGCATGTAGGATGCTATGTACAGCAGTCATCAGTGAAAACTGTACACAGTGCCAACAATGTGCAAATTCATTTCAGTAAACCTAAATGTAACAATTATCTTGCTGAGTCATTTTGGATTAGAAAACATATATATATATATATATATATATATATTTTTTTTTACTAAACAAAAATCATATTCAGAATGGCTTCGGGTAAGGCTTTCGGTTCACCCTTCGAGAAATGGGTTGGAGAACACTGATCTAGCACACTGTTAATGTACAACTACACTCTAATACGCACACGTACAGCGGTAACACACTCATTTCATCCTCGTGTGGGTGTGTTATGTCGTGTGTGAGAAAAGCCATATATGGAGGAGGTGGGGCCTAATGCCCCAGTATAGTGATGGGGACACTACTGTAAAAACAGCGTGGTCTATCGGATGAGACGTTAAACCGAGGTCCTGACTCTCTGTGGTCGTTAAAAATCCCAGGACACTTCTCGGAAAGAGTAGGTGAAATTCCCCCATTATCCCTTCTCCATCATGACCCCCTAATAATCCTTCCTCTCCTCTCCTCTCCACCAATCGCTAGTGTGTGGTGGGCGTTCTGGCGCACTATGGCTGCCGTCACATCATCCAGGTAGATGATGCGCACCACACTGGTGGTGGTTCAGGAGATTTTCCCCCCATACAATGTAAAGCGCTTTGAGTGCCTAGAAAAGTGGTATATAAACCTAAAGGATTTATTATTATTAAAAGTGTTGATGTGTTATGGACTGTGTTAATGTGTGAGAGAAGTTCTGGGGTGTTAAGCAGTGTGTGAGAAAAGTGTTCATGTGAGAAGTGTTCTAAGAGAAAGACTATAATAGTGTGTGACAGAAATGTTAATGTGTGTGTGTGTGTGTGTGTGTGTGTGTGTGGTGTTCTGGGATCCAGGCTGTATCCACATACCGCATTCCTTAAATATTTTTGGATTATTATCCGAAACTCGGCATTTCTCCAAATATGGTGCTGAATAACATTGCCCATGTTCCTCCCGCTGAGAAACAAGGCAGTGCCTTACAAGCAGTGAGGAAAAACTACAGCCTCAGAGCGGAAGTTGCGTAACAGTGACGCGTGAGGTGTTCTAAGTAGGGGCGCCCAGGTGTAGCCGAGCCCTCGCGCATATTCTTGATTGGTGCACGCGCGAAGTGTCAAAGTCAAGCAGAGCTGCTGACCTACAGAGCGCGCGCTGCTACAGCCTCCTCACACACTGCACTTTTATATTAAAGGTAACGTAAAGGAGCTCTTTTTCTTTTCAACTTCTTATTTAATTTAATTTGTTTGCTGTTGGGAGTGTTGATAAAGTGATAAAGTGTTAATACGACGAGAAAATAAAGGGAGGAGGAGGGGGGGGGGAACTTTACTTCTTTCTCTTTTGGCATGTAAAGACAGTTATGCTAGTAGGGTTAGCATTGAAGCTACACAGTTAGTGTAATATATCCTGTTTAAAGATTGTTTTTGTTTGTTTGTTGGGTTTTAAAAAAAAAAAAACTCAATTTTTGACTGTGTTATGCCTTTAACCTGTGTGTGTGTGTGTGTGTGTGTGTCAGTCAGGTCAGAGTGAGTGATTTAACTCTTTCCCATTAACACCCTTCCTGAGGTTATAGGTGAATCGAGTCTTTTAGTGTGTTTGTGTTGGTGTGTGTTCGTGCATGATGGTGAACTTTTGCCCATTTTAACGTGTTCCTGCTTTAACACACTTGATTTAACTCCTTAACACACTGTACATTAAGCTAGGAGTGTGTTAGTGTTTGTTACAAAGCGTGGAACAGAGGTTGTAGTACAGGAGCAAGCTGGGAGACAGTGTAACACACACACACACACACACACACTGAGAGAGAGGCACAAATGCACTGTAACACACATACACACTGAGAGAGAGAGAGGCACAAATGCACTGTAACACACATACACACTGAGAGAGAGAGAGGGACAAATGCACTGTAACACACATACACAGATAGAGGCACAAATGCACTGTCACACACTTATCCGTGTAGTTGTGTTAAGCAGGAGGAAAACCCAGTTCGGTGTCCAGGTGAGAATATATTCCCACGTTATGTAATTGCTGTTCAGTATTTTAACCAGTCCAAATGTCATCTCCTGACATGGTTTATGATCCATGGTGATTTGGAAGTTGATGAAAGAGATGTGACGTCACAGTGAGCTGGCAACATCTGATCAGTTCATATAGTCAAGACTAAATCAGAGCTACTTACACGCAACGCCCCAGAACTGAGCTTCTGTTTAATCAGGTATCAAACACGAATATGACCCTTTCTTCTTTTGGTGTAGTTTTTATTTTTTTTAAAGAATACTCCAGTATCTGCTGTTTGAGAAATCCTCGCGTGATTCATCGGCGGTTTAATTGCTTTAATGACGCAGTAACACACATGATGCTTTTATATGTGCTCGTTCTGATTAGTGAGGATTTCTAATTGTGGCGCGTTAATGACTTGCGCCTGAAACTGACTCAGTCATGGCATCCCTCGTGCTTTCAGTCAGTAATCCACTCTTTTCAAATCGATGGAACGAAAATAGCTTCCTACCTCTTTGCATCCTGTAACCACACCTGAGGAGAATAACCTGTCTTTTCAATGCATGACTGCATAGTATGCCTTCTTGGGTGTGTGTGTGTGTGTGTGTGTTTCTGTTTTGCATTGGGTTGTGGTTAGTAGAAAGAAACATCATCACAATCTCCAAAATGCGTCCAGGATTTTTCCTTTTTTTATTTTTTAGTGACCTGTTAGAACGTGTCCTGGGTGTGAAGTTCCGTTCCGTTCCCTTCCGTTCTGGTGGGCTTATTTTAAATCTAGAGGAATGCAGACTTTATGGTTGCGGGTTGTTGCGGTTCGTCCGGAGTCGTTTTTAGGCGTGCAGATCGAGTCTGGATCCGATTTTATTCTTTACACAGATAACCGTAGGCTGTGGTTAGAACACTACGGGTACAACCGTCTAATGTTTCACCTTGTTGTCAGGAGGACGCAAGGTATAATCTTGACGCTGTCGCAGAGAACTTCTCCCCCGCTGTGATGTCACGGTGATGTGTGGGCTTATTAAGAAGTTCAAGACGGTTAAGAAGTTCAAAAAGCATGTCGAATGATTTACATCAGTTCATTTTAATAGTTGTAAGACAAGGACATGTTAACATGTACATGTTATCATTTTCTTGCATAAAAAAGTAAATAAATCTGATGTTGCTGGTTTGTGGGGAATGAATTAGCCCAAGTGAGGTTGTTTAGCTGGTAACTGTGAATTTTCTGGTGGTATCAGGTTGCCATGGCTACGCTTTTATGGGAAATTGGTGGGGAAAGCAAGTCTGCTTGTGGCTTATTTTTTTTTTTCTCCTTTTTTTTTGTGCTAGTTTAAAATTAGTCTGCTGGCAGCAAGGCCTTGTTTTAAAGCAAAATGAGACTATCGGTGTGGTTTTTAAGAAACGGATATTTAGCTTAAACATGGCAACACTTAAACCTGGAAGTGCACTTAAATTGCACACCATCTGTGTTGTAATTTGGTTTAAACCTGAAATCATGTCAGGGAAATCCAAAATGGAAGATCATGTAAAGTTTAAAAAAAAAAAAAAAAGAAAAAAAAAGGTTTCACAAATTTTCACTCCGTTTTAAAGGATCACGAAGTTATTAGTCACGGTGTTGCAATCTTCCCTTTTAACCTAACATAATAGCTTTCAGGAGGGATAAGTTCCTCAGACATGAGCTAGTTGTTCCTTCAACAAGTCCTCCATTCATAAATCACCAAATCTCAGGCTACCTGCTGGATTTAACAGCAGCATCTGTACACACCTTGTATTGTCTGGATTGACTTTCCACTATTTCATCCCCTAGATGGATGTAATGCATATTTTCGTGCTGATCCCGCCCTAATACCTTTGCTGCCCGTACATTACTAAGAGAAGTCGTCAGAGGAACAGAATGTGGAAACGCTCATGTCTTAGTTAGTCACGTCGAATCTGATGATATAGTATACACTCCCTCTCCTTCCCTCAAAAGACAATGCACTATTATTATTATTATTATTATTATTATTATTATTATTATTATTATTATTATTTCCCAGCGACACTGTAGAAGCCAGATCGTCTCGTCAACACGGCTCGGCAGTGATTGATGGATTAGTTGCAGAACTCAAATGGCAGTTTTATTTCGTTTGATCTTTTTAAAAATATTCCAGAAACCTGACTGGTTAGGGCTCTGACGATACATCAGTGTAACGATGTATCTGAAAGGCGTGGAACCCGGTGCCTTCTTCCTTGTTCAGTTCTTCTAAGGTTCAGTATGTGCATTCCGAGATGCTTTTCTGCTCACCAAGGTTGTAAAGAGTGATTATTTGAGCTGCCGTAGCCGTCCTCTCTCTCATCAACAAGGTATTTCCACCTGCAGAAGGAGCATTGCACTGCTGACGTTTTGGCTGATTGGATAATTCCCTAAAACGAGCAGGGTTTTTTTTTTTTTTCATTTCAATCATCATTAGCACTTAACAGCAAGTGACGTTGCACGCCTCATTAATATTTTTGGTTGAACTTTGCTGATGTTGAGTATTGATTGTTCCAGCCCTGTGAAGAATGGGGCGGGGAGGAATGTAGTAGATAGTGATCGGATCAGTAAAAAGTCCAAGAGAGTATACTTTTCACTCCTTTTGAGGGGGAAAAAAAAAAGTTCTTTTCACAGTGAGGAATGGAAAGCATTTCGCTAATTGATTTATACTTCGCTGTGTACCTGCAGGCGATGGACCTGTTGTCACACACCTGTATGACACCGGTGGTTTTTTTTTCTTTTTCTTTTTTTCCTTTGCTGTTACCACCCGTTTGCCCAGTTACGCTGTTTTATTTAGGACACGAATATAGGCAGGTGTGTTTTGTATCTCAGGTAAATGCCAGGTTTCTCTGACACATGTTCCACCCTAAGAGGGAATGCGTGGCGTGCCGATCCATCACTGTCCCCACCTGCTTTTTTATATCCTCGCTGGTTTTCATCCCTGTTTATGTGCTTTCCAAAGTGTATTCGTGACCGTGCCTATAATATAATATAATAATAATAATAATAATAATAATAATAATAATAAAAATAAAAAAACAAGTAAAGTGTTTACTATTGTTGCATTTATTGTTGGTGTATTGTAATTCTATATGACTGATGTGAATCCCTGCCTCATGTTGGTTCTGCAACCACTGCTTAGCAACTGTTGCTATTGTACGTTAGGAGTACGTTTAGAAGGCGTAGCAGCGTTTTTCATCAGCACATTTTGAATTTGAAGGAGAGGCGAGGTGTCCTGTACTATTTATCAGCTGAACACTGACCCCATAACCGAACACAGCCACGAGGGCGGAGTCTGAAACAATCCGCACTTCATCATGACTGTGAACGCCTCCATTTTTCAGAAACGTCTAGGTTTGTATAGCAACCGTAACCAAGCACGTGTGGGGGGGGGGAAACAAGATCAGTCAGTAGCCATTCAGGGATTTTCAGATGTTCTAATGATTATCGCAATTAATTATGGAATTAATTTTACACAGTTATTGGCTGAGAGTCAATTTCCAAATTAATTTCAGTGTGGACTGATATGAAAGCTATGAATCATACAATATACTGTACATTTGTGCACATGTAGCACCTTGGAGATCTGTTTTAGACAAAATAATAAAATACAGTTTATACAAAGTAGGATTTTTCTAATACAAGGGGGAAAAAAATACATTGTTTTCTTGAATATTTCTGAATAATTTAGTGATACAATATAGAACTGGATTAGACATTCATTTTTTTTCTTGTGAGTTTCACAAAATGTTTAACATGAAACATTTTTTTTATTGTGACACAGTGTTTATATATATATATATATATATATATATATATATATATATATATATTATTAGTAGTTAGTTATTGGTTGCATAGATATTCCCCCCTGGAGTCAATACTTGGTAGAACCACCTTTAGATATGGAGATAAGTTCAGGGGGGTGAATACTTATACAAGGCACCGTATTTAGTTACAATATACATATAGTAAAGCAGTTCAAGTGCTCACATTTCCCTTACACTAATAACCATGTAACTAGAGTCACAGGTGCGATGTTACAAACTTTGCACTCTGGTGGAATGTAGTTAAATACTTGGTCTCATTTTTATGTACCATAACGAAAGTATGTTCAAAATGAAGGTGTTGTCAGAGCTGGTATGTCAACATAGCCCATGACCGACACGCATCATTCTAAATTTATGACATTCCATCAGGACACCATCATTGGTAATGTAAACTGCGCAAAGAAAGAGAGAGAAAAAAAAAAAAAAGGTTTCAGGCCATAGGTTTATTCGTGTGCTTAAGGGCTGAGAACAGGAAAACTCTGGGTTTACGTGAGTCCTTCAGTAACGTGATTATTTATGTGTGTGGCATCACCAGCTTTTAATTTCAGTCGCTTCTAAGAAGTAAAACTGTTTTATTGACTAGCGAGGTGGCGCTGATCAACATTACACTACTTTATTTTCTTATATAAACTGATTAGTGGTTAACGTTGATTTTGTGCTAGTGCATGTACTTGGAGCTTGGGGACTTCACGTGCCCATCATCATGCTTGGACTGTATTAATACATCGGGTTTCTCCAAAATATATTAGCGTGGCTCAGAATAGAAGTCAGTGGGGCGACATGTAATAGGAGTCATGTTAAATGTGCCAGTTATCAGTTGTTTATCATCTTGTCATTTTAGCGTGTGGCATTATAATTGTTGGGTCCTCCTCTGGATGGAACAACTGGTCACCTGACATGTTTCACTCTGTTATTGTAGAAACTGTTATTTCAACAGTTATTTCTCAGGCGTGATTGTAGTTTTCGGGGAAATTAAGTAGCTTGCACTTGCAATTTCTTCGGCTGCTGTTTGTCAGACTGTTTACTTTCAGAAACTTTGTGATGAACAGTGAACTCGTAGCACCATCACACAGTGCCACTCTTCATGCATAGTAATGCTGACAATGTGAGTAATGTGTTTCCTTGTGTTTGTTTACTTGTATGACCTTAACTAAAGCTATTCATTTGTAGGTGTTAATCAATTCAGTTTTATTTCTATAGCGTTTTTAACAATGGACGTTGTCACAAAGTGAGCCCTCTAGATCTGCTCCTTTACCTAAGAGGGAAAAAAAACTATTCACAAAAAGCTTAACTAAACAAATGTTTTAAGCCTGGGCTTGAACGCTGAGATTGTGTCTGCGTCCCAAACGCTACTGGGAAGGCTGTTCCATAACTGTGGGGCTTTGTAACAGAAAGCTTTTCCCCTGCTGTAGCCTTCACTGTTCAAGGTACCAACAAATAACCTGCACCTTTCGATCGAAGTAGGCATGGCGGATCATAATAGACCAAGGGTTCACTTATGTCCTTTGCACATTCCTCAACTTTATTAAGCTGGTGTCTGAAACATACAGCTGTGTCATATCAGCATACAGTTGCAATCGAAATGATTCAACCCCCTTTACAAATCGGGTGTCAAACTTGCCAGATTTTCAGCTGTTTGCAATGAACAAATCAAACAAAAGCGATTGAAATGGTTCAACACAGCGAGTTAAAGTAGTAGGTCATTTACCACTTTAACCAGCGCTGTCTCTGTGCTATGATGAGGCCTAAATCCTGACCGATGCATTTCATGAATGTTATTCCTATGTAGTTACGAGCATAGCTGATGTGCCACAAGCTTTTCGAAGACCTTGGAAATAAAGGGCAGATCTGATATTGGCCTGTAGTTGGACAATTGACAGGGGTTGAGGTCAGGTTTTTTTTAATCAGGGGTTTAATAACTGCTAGTTTAAATGATTTAGGTATATAGCCAGAGCTAAGGGAAGAATCGATTCATTTTAGAAGGGGTTTGATTCCTTCTGGAACAATCCGTTTGAAGAAACATGTAGGTAAAGAATCTAATATACAAGTTTGATGAAGAAATTAATGAAATTAGTTCAGTCTCTCTAATGGGAGGAAAGCATTGTAATCGTAATCGTTGCTGCTATGTAATGATTGGTGCAACTTTCTGTGATGGTTTTTTTTAGTTAATTATGCCACAGTATTGAATAAGAATCTAGGATTATTTTTATTATCTTCAATTAAGGTGGAGAGAGAGACTGATCCAGCAGCACTACGATATTTTCTACAGTTCAGTAGGCTCTCCTTCCATGCTGTTTGAAATACTACCAATTTGGTTTGGCGCCATTTACGTTCGAATTGTCGAGTGGTCTGTTTTTTAAGGTGTGTGATCGTTATACCAGGGTGCTAGATTTTCCTCTCTGTTTTTCTTTTAAGCGGAGTAGCAGAATGTTGAGTCTAAGCATTGAATCGCGTCATCGAGTTCTTTGGGATCAGACGGTAATCCAGTCATAGCTGATTCTCTGGGAGGTTATCGATAAAATTCTGTACAGTAGCTGACGTGGCTGTACGTTTGACGCGGTAGCGTGGCAAGGTGCTTATATTATGATCAGTACTCCATTTAAACAAGACGAGATAATGGTCTGAGATGGCTTCAAGTAGTACATTTTTTTTACCTATAAAGTGTGTTTAAGATTTCGGGTTTGGTTTAGGCGTGGTACCAGGAACATCACTCTCAAACATTTCTTGTAGGAGGGTGTGTCACGTTAAAAAAAAAACAAAAAAAACAAAAAACAAAAAAAAAAACCAGAGACGGTCTGTCTAGACACCCATGCATGCGCTATGCTGATGTCTCTGTGTGAATCATGGATTTAAGTCATTCAGTGCTTCTTTGTAGATTCTCTGTTGAGTAAACGTTACTTTATCTCCTTTTCTAAGGAGAAGCTTATGTAAATTTAATATCTAATCTTAATTAAAACTTCTGTATATTGAACCATTACTGTACTGATCTACAGTGTACTCTTCGCCTCAGGTGCTGAAGTAATTTTAGTGTACTCTTCTTAGTAAATGAGGATAATGAAGGTTAATAGGCTATAATAGGCTGTAAGGATATTTTTGTGACCTTTTTTATATTATATTATCTGGGTTAAGAATTTGATATAGAATCTTGTAATGCTTGTAATACTCGGGTCATGGATTGTTTCAGAGAATATCCACTAATGCTTGCATGTCTATGTGGGATTTCGTGAGACTGAATCCTAAGTTTCACTGTGAATCAGCTCAGAAGTTTCAGTTGTCTTTTATTGTTTTGGGGTTTTTGTTTTTTTTTTGCACAGTGTTGCATTTTAGCCTTGTATAAGCAAGAAAATCACCACCTTTACATTCGCCTTGGGCATTGAACTCATTTCTGTATAATTATCCACTTAAATTATAACACATTGTTGGCCAAGAAATTATTATTTTTATTTTTATTTTTTTTGTCAGCAAAAGCTACCGTTTAAAATGTGATTTCACAATGTGTTGCAGATTGCAGTGGTACACCTGAAGTCATTTGCTTTCTTTATACATGTCACAGCTAACAGCTTCATAGATTGTATCTTGATAAAGTTTAGGGCGAAAAGCTGCACTTTCTCATGGTTAGACAACATTTTCTAGCTTTTTTATCTGTGTTCTGTGCTCCACTGGAACCATTTCCACACTTCACAGTACGACAGGGAATAATGACCTTTGGCCTCCAGGCTCTGATGTGGCAATTTTCTGTGATCAATCAAAGCCTTGTTCCAAATTTTCATTTGCTCTGGGTTATTTTACTTCACCTAACATTCTCTCCTTACGCCGTATGGCACGTAAATTTTCTTTTCTTTTCCTTTTCTCAATTGGAGAATGTGTGAGACTCTGATTATGAATACCCAGAAGCTGTATATCTCGGGTAACGTAAATCTGTAACGCTTTCCATTAAAGTTTCCTTAACTGACATTAGTTCATGTTTTACTTAACGATGAAATTTCAGCATTAATACACCATAATAACATTAGCAAAGAAACGAACACATGTACTAACTGATGTTTTAATGAAATAATAAACCAAAGAATGAACGCCTCTATTAACTAATGCTCATCCCATCCATAGAATGAAGATTAGGTCAAAAATAGGCGGTATGAACCAACATTTAACACGTTAACTGGCAAAATTTGAGGCCAGAGTTTAGTAACTGAATGTAAACTTGCTTTATAGTCATGGATCGAATTAATCAGAAGGTCTCATGCAATAGATTTACACGCATCCGAGGTGAAAACACTTTAATGTGCTCAAAATTTAAATCGCAGCATTAGCTTTTTTCCCCCCAGTGTCAAAAACGACTCGTTAAATGATCCGTTCTAAAAGATTCATTCTAAACTCCTCCTTTCAGAGAGCATACTCTGCTCGGATTGGTCAGACATCCCAGTCTGTTGTGATTGGTCAACTGCTATCGGCGAGCAGCCAATGAAGACCAGAGGCGGGGTTTCTTTGTTACAAATCTACGTAGGTTTGTACAGGAAATAAGTCTGGAATCGCTAACGACTCGTTTCAATTGTTCAGAATCGCTTCCTTCTTTTGGGAGTCGATAACTCCGTTTGTCGTGCGCTTTGATTTTTGAAACTTCGCAGACTTACTTAAATTCACAAACAGCTCTATAATACACCACATGAAACCATAACAGGTGCACTTTAATAACTAATGGAATAAAAAATAGTTATTGGGCCTCACTAGCAGTGGGTTCAGCGAAATATCGTGCAAATAATACGTCCACCCACTAAACTTTATCGTCTATTTCGCATCAGGAGGTAAAAAGGGAGGGTTTGCTAAATCCAGCCGACCACTTTGCAAACGGGAATACAGTTTCACACTCGGCCTTCGTGAATTCTTGGCAACCGAAGCTAATGACAAGTCAACAAACAACCAACATGCTTTTCCAGCACGATAAAAGCTGCCACGGAACACGGCAACAACAACAGATCTGTTTTGGGAAAGAAGTTGAGTGATTCATCATTAGAAAGGCCTGGAACGCTTTTGGGGGAGAGAAAGACCGAAATGTGTAGCCAAATTGTCCTGTGGATAAATCTACAAGCAGTAGCAGTCTGGATCCAAATACGACAAAAAAAAAAAAAGTGATGAGAGAAACGACTAGTCATGTCCAACTGATTGAAAACAGGAGGGATGCTAGGTTTTTGGCTATACAGTATGATTAATACACTGACCAATCAAATGTGACATTTTTAGTGCAGTATGGCATTTGCTTAAAACATTAAATGCTGAAACACAGCAGTGGCTGTACAAGTATTTAACCACTTGCTTAGGAAAACTGCTATTCGAAAGGAAAGCTGGAATAATATGTTGTATAATTGACCTTCAGTAGGGAGAGGCCATTTACAATCATAAACTAAACGTTGGCATCTCGTGTCACATAGAAACAGTGAACAAGGGCGTTTTCTGGAATTTGTTCGGGAGGAGAAGTGACTCTTGGACCAAATTCCTCTCAACTGAGTTGTTTTGTCTTAGCAACAATCATAAATGTTACAGCATGAGTTCATGAGCCAATGATGAAGCTGAGATTTGGATGGCAGCCAATCAGAGCGGGCATGTTTATATCTGCAGTATGGCAGTGTCAACAGATTAAATGATGCCTGTGTAGTCTCAATTTCAGTGATGAATTTTTTTGAAGAACGGTATTTATTTATGTTCATTTCCCAAGCACATTTTTGAAAGTATAAATATTTACAGATTACCTGGATTAACTGGAAATCACTGTAACGTAAATTATGTGGAAACCGAGAGGCTTTATGACCTGACGTCATGGCCCGTTTTGAAGCCCCACACATCTGTATTGCAGTTTGTCCTGAGATATGAAACCCCAACGCTGGTTGTTGTTATTAGTGAATATTCAGATCTGTGTGAGGAGACGTTAGTTGTTGGAATGGCTTGTGTAGTCACCTGGTCAAATATCTGACACGGGTAAAGAAAATGCTGTCATGACTCACAACAGGAGGACATTGAGAATGCCTTCGTAATTAAGAATAACATGTGCATGAAATGTTAGTAGCTCTTGCAACCTGCCTACCCATTTTATCCTCATCATGACTGACTAATAGTTACTATTTCTATTATTATTTTATACGTTGTATTCCTGCATCATATCCAGGGTTAACCCTAACCCATTCACTCCTCACTGTGGCCATGCAGCGCCAGAGGAAGATGATCCTTAGCCAGTGGTGGTGGTGGTGGTGGTGTTGTAGTAATACCATCGCAAATATTCAGATCCCAGCAGTTTGGGCATTGGTCACGTTCATCATTCAACGCCATCAGCTCTTGGCAGAACAGACAACTCCTCGTCCTTCCCTGATCTACACGAATGGTTGGGGAATTTGACAGAATTTGAACAATTTACTCAAGTTATAAGATTAGAAACTCTGCATCCATAGCATCCACGATTGGTACAAGCGAAAAGGAAAACTCCACTACTTCCGAACGAAATTGCACAGGAGGTCAGGAACAAAACCATGTAGAACGGTCCTCAGTAAAAGAACACCACATTTATATTCAGTTCAGAGGACGACTTTGCAGTTTTTCTTTCTTTCTTTATTTTTTTTATCTTAGAATATCAGCCACTTACTTATTTTTAAAAAATTTTTATACGATCTTACAATCCTATTCGTTCGGTTTTTAAAGCATCCAGAGAAAATGTGGAACTGGAGTTTTGTCTGATTTTCAATAATAATTCACTGTAGCAGAAGAGCATGTATATACTAAATGAGCAAGTTACCGTGAAGCTGTGTGTTTATGTAGAATTTCTGCTGGTTGAATAATCCTTCATCCATAAATTCTGTAGCATGTGTATGAATGGCCTGTCTTGAGTACAAGGTGGAAGTGTGGCAATGCAATGATTACGGGTTTATTGTCAGATTATAAAGGTTTAATGGGTTTTTAAAGACTCGCCCTTTTATGAATGACGAACCTTTTGATGAATTTCAGTGTGTGTGTGTATGTATATGTATATGTGTATATATATATATATATATATATATATATATATATATATATATATATATATATATATATATATATATATATATATTAGTGTATTTTACAATCCCATCGTCTCGCCCTTAATGTCGGTCTCCAGAACCGTGCTGACTCTTCTCCATGTGTCCGCAATTTCACTTCCAATTAATTTCACACTTTCACCTGTTCTCACCTTTTTATTTCTCATTCTCAATGTTATTCAGTCACTCTCTTTCACTTTCCCCCCATCTCACACACTCTCACCCACACACCCACATACACCTTGCCTACTGGAGAGATTAGATGTTTTGCTAAGCTGCACTGATTGCCGACGCTGCCCCACCCTCACACGCCTCACCCTCCCCCCCGCAATCCTTTTCACCTGCATGCCAAGAGATACAAGTGAGTCACCCAGGTGCATTAAGAGTTGCTTAACTTTACTGCAGTACTGATAGATCAGCATGTCGTGTTTTCAAGCAGGACAATTCTCAGGATTTAGTTAATGTTGTGATTTATACAGTGCCTCTCTCCTGCAAGAGACCGTCGTACAGCTTTCATTTGAACTTCTATGCGTGCTACCTGGTGAGTTTAGTTTAATGATTGATTTAGCTTTTAGTATTCATAATAATAAACATTGCACGGTATGATGTTATGTTATAGCTGTGGATGTTGTGATTTTTGGATTAGTTTAGAACCTAAGACCTCTTTTAAAACGTATTGATTTATTATGCAAAAAGGCGTCAAAGTAATGTTCTAATGTTTACACGTGCATTGGGACTGGAAAAACGAGTTGTTTGGCCCCCACCCACCATCTCCTCCTTCGCTCCTGCACTTCTCATTCCTGTCGATCTGTTCATTTCTTGCTCGACTATGGAATAGACGCGATTAACCTGAGCAGGTAAGACATCACCTGGTGTGTGTGTGTGTGTGTGTGTGTGTGTGTGTAAGTGTTAATTCTGCAATCATACATTACCTTTATTTCAATATCGTACTCGCAGGCAAAGATTCAGTTGCAGTGTAAAAGCTGTACATGTTCTGGATGATGATGATTAAGATGTCCTAGATGATATCACTCCTTGGCATGTCTACACAATTACACGTTCAGAGGTTCGGGGTTGGTTTTGGCTCTGTCGCAAACATTTTAATTCGTGTCTAGTTGGTGTTTTTTACCCAAACATCAGCCATTTTTTAATAGAACTCCCAAATGCTAGCGCACGAGAAAGACTCACGAATGTACGAGTTATGAAATAATGTTTAAAAAGTTAGCTCCATTATCTGTAATGTATAATGTATCTGAGTGTAACGTAGCCAATTAGCTGACCCGTTTTTATTGACTCCTCTTTGTCACACAGCATCTATTTACACTATTCCGAACATGTTCTTCTACACGTTCCCAACAAACTTCTTACAGTAAAACCTAACAAGAGCTCTTGTATAACACACTCATGTTTCGGACGCCTACATGTTTATTTATGTAGGCGCCATTTAAGCGGTTTGTCTTCCTTCGTCTAAAACTAATTTAATAGAATTATTTCTGGGCAAGGCATGAAGAACGTGTGCGCATACACTTGAACCGTCTGTTGCGTAACGGATGGGGCGGTTGGAGTTTGATTGGCTTTGGCTGATATGCTCATATAGATCTATACCTATCTGTGTAGATTAGTGCTTGCAGTCTGTCAAGGTGTTACGAAATATCATTTAAGTGACGAAGCAGAAGGTGAACATGATAAGTTTGCAGTTTTTTGATTAGCTGCTTAGTTTGTCTCGGTCTGTATTTTTCTGAACGTGTGAGGATGTCACGTGGGTGGTTGCATACAGTGCGTGTCAGTCTTCATACTTGCATGTAACATGAATGTTCGTTAGAGGAGAGGAAATGAACAGCGAAATTAAGATCTCGCATTTCACTACAGAGTGATCGAGTGGATCAATAGTATGTGCTTTCGTGTAGTATGCAAGAGATACAGTGCTCTTAGATTTTAGAAGTCGATCAGATCAGGTTTTAACTGATTTTTCACAGAAAACCACTTTAGCCCACTATGTAACATGAACTGAAACATTATTATTTTTATTTTTTTTAGTTGCAATCAAAATGATTCAACCCCCATTGCAAATCAGGTTTATTGTCGAAATGTTTAGACTTTCAGCTGTTTGCAACGAACAAACTGGACAAAAGCGATTGAAATGGTTCAACACAAAGAACGCTTCCACATAGTGGTTTCCCCAAATTCAACTGAAAATTTCAATTTATAATGATTTCTCCAGTTTCAAAATGATTCAACCCCCTGAATAGATTCCCTCACAACAGCACAAATATGCAAAACAGGTGTTGTCTCAAGCACACCTGATTCAACTAATCAAGGCCTACATTAATTGCACCAGGTGTGCTTGAGCTGGAACACATGAAATACCTGAACTGGCTAGGGGTAGAAAATGTATGAAATACCTGGACGGGGCAGAAAAAGGAAGCTATCAACGGCTGCAACCAGATTTCTGAGAAGGCAGGTTGTGACAAACCCGAGTGACTGCAAAAGATCTGCAGCAAGACCTGTTGGCTTGGTGGGAACAGGCACTCAGTGAGCACGGTAAAACGCGTACTAAACGCAGAAGTTTTCCACGCCAGAACTCCAAGACGTGTTCACCACTACTTACACAAAAGCACGAGAAAAGTCGGCTCAAAATCATACAAAATAATCCACAGAAGTTTTGGGATCCTGTTCTGTGGAGCGATGAAACAAAACTGGAACTTTTCGGCACGATGGATCAGCGGTATG
Organism: Ictalurus furcatus; assembly: GCF_023375685.1. Taxonomy (NCBI): domain Eukaryota; kingdom Metazoa; phylum Chordata; class Actinopteri; order Siluriformes; family Ictaluridae; genus Ictalurus; species Ictalurus furcatus. The sequence continues at coordinate 2,784,220 of NC_071272.1, forward strand.
TCTGGAGGGAGAAGAATGAAGAAAGAACACTGTCAATAGTCGAGCATGGTGGTGGCTCGGTGATGCTCTGGGGCTGCTTTGCATCCTCTGGCACTGAAATCCTAGGAGAAAATGTCATGCTGTCTGTGAGGAAGCTGAAGCTTGGTCGTCATTGGACCTTCCAAAAGGACAATGATCCCAAGCATACCTCAAATTCCACCAAGGCTTGGTTGCAGAAGAAGTTCTGGAAGATTCTACATTGCCATCAAAGTCACCTGACTTGAACCCCATAGAAAATCTCTGGTGGGATTTGAAGAAGGTGGTTGCAGCACGCAAACCCAAGAATATTACTGAACTGGACGCCATTGCTCATGAGGAACGGGCTAAGATTCCTCAGGAACGCTGCCAGAAGCTCTGCATCTCGTTTGCAGCAGGTCATAACAGCAATAGGGTGCTCTACCAAGTACTAAAGATGCTCGCCATGAAGGTGTTGAATCATTTTGAGACTGGAGAAATCATTAAAAGTTGCATTTTCAGTTGAATTTGGGGAAACCACTTGAAGCATTCGTTGTGTTGAACTATTTCAATCGCTTTTGTTTGATTTGTTCATTGCAAACAGGTGTGTGTGTGTGTGTGTGTGTGTGTGTGTGTGTGTGTGTGTGTGTGTGTGTGTGTGTGTGTGTGTGTGTGTGTGTGTGTGTGTAAGGGAACTTTCCCACAGTCTCTGCCCATCCGTGATTTATGACCACTTCCATGTTTTGGGAAATGTGAAGTAGAGCTTGTTTTTTGTGGTAAAGAGAGAGCTTGACATTACATCATTGCTGTAGTAAAGAATGTTGTTCTGGTGTGTACTCCATCTAGTGTGTGCGTATAATATAAAAGTGTGTAATGCTTAATCTGATTGGTCAAAGACAAAACCTTTTATTGAACTTTATTAAGCTGCTCATCATAATGGCGTTAATAACTACTGAGGAAGCCTTTCTGACCGTGAAATCCGATCTTCATTTCCTTACGTAAATATAGTCGAAAGCTCATGACTTGAGAGTACACACACGCACACACTCTCTTACATAAACTTTAAACTCTAACTTTTAATCTTGTCTCCATTGTCTTTTTTACTCTCCCAGGGGGGAGAATAGAGAATGATCAATCAAGCACACACACACACACACACACACACACACACACACACACACAGGGTTGACTTGCGAAGGAGGTCACATTTTCACCCACAGCAACAGGACAGAATGCGAAACACTTAAGTCGTTAACCAAAAGCTCCCCCAAACCCAGTCTTTACTTCACCATGAGCGCCTGCAGCTCTCCCTCCGCCTTTGAGTTTGTAAGTAAACGCTAGTAGAATTACTCGATAACGTAACTCTCCCGTCTGTTTTGTTCATGGTGTTTAATTTTTCCTCCGTCTTGCTTCTAGTTTTTTTTTTTGTTTGTTTTGTTTGTTTGTTTGTTTTTTTTTACTAGAGTGTGGGGGGAAATTACTGTAAAGTTATTGCGACAAGTAAATATTGATCCTGAAAGTATTGATAAAAGGGTGTTTCTTCATGTTTGCACATGACTTTTAATGTTTTCTTAAATGAATATTGTTTTCATAGGGTGACACAAACTTTGCACTAGACAACCAGAACAAACGAGTGAAAGCGCAGAATACTCTCTGTATCCGACTTTCTTTCGCACGGCTGAGTGATTGTTTTTGTGTTTTGGCTTGAATTTTGGAATTACTTGAAATGCAGTACATGTTTACTCAGGTTTGCTCTCTCCCCTGGTTTATGGATTAGGACAATTCGGGGAAACCCTGCTCTTATATATATATATATATATATATATACACACACACACACACACACACACAACACTTCGCGTGTTTGCGTAGTCTGCATTCCTTTCACCGGTTTTTATGTGCTTTTTTTTCTTTTTCCTTCTCCCCCCCATGGCTTATTGTGTAATATGTAACTCCCCAGAAGTTCTGGTAATTCTGCAGTGGGGTTTTGATCTGATGGCGTCGTTGACCTCGTGTTTCCCGTAACTCTCTAAGGGAGTCACACCCATGTCCTTTGTGAAGAACCTCCAGAGTGTTACAGGAAGTCATTTACATTCATGTGCTGCACTAGCTACCTGTAGATATTTTTTATTTTTTTTCTATTTAGGTAAAATCACAAACGTCTTGAATTTCTCTATTCAGTTCAATACTTTCGTAATGTTGTGTATCAATGCATCATCTTTTTTTGGTATTTGATAGAGAATCTAAAAATAATATTTTGGGCATCAGTGGCTTTCACCACACAGTCCAGCTAATCGTTTTTATTCATTTATTTATTTATTTATTTTTATAGTAAGCCTCTCCTGTCCAAAGCAGCCACCTGCTATGTGAACAGCAATGAATACAATAAAGTGGCCTCCATATAATTTGTGAAAATCTTTCAACTTACAACCCAAGACATTGGAAATCTGAAAGTTGTTCACAACCTTGAGCTGAAATGGACTTCACTGGTATTATATATCAAATTATTAGCTTGCTATTAAAGAATTACATTATTAGCACGACTTTTTTAAAAAAAAATTTTTGCTTTCTTTCTTAATAGCTGAGTTTATTACTCTATTTTGCCCCATAGTGTAATATCAGACACTAGCTCGCGACCTTTTTTCAAATTGTGCAGTTCAATTACAGTCTACAAGCCGATTTTAATTTAGGACACGGATACCGAGTTAATTTAGTGGGCTGGATTTTGAACCTTCATAACATCCGCAATCTAAAAGTTTTCAAAATCTGTAAGTTGTACCGCAAGGAAATTTCAACACCGCCAAAAGGACAGCTGTAGACGTGTCGGTCTGGTGTTTTGCCTGCAAGAAGTGATATAGTACTTACCTTGTGTGGCCAAAATCTACATAACACAACCGTAGTGAAATCTAAGCATGTCATGTGATATCCTGGAACCTGTCCCTGTGGAAATTTTTTATGTGTCTCACAGTCAGTTTATCGCGGGGCATTGTTAAAACTCATGTTGTGCATTAAGTGGACATGACTGGTCGTTTATCTCACCATCACTTGTTTTGTCGGATGCAGATCCAGACTGCAGCTTGCGGATTTAGCCACAGGGCAATTTGGCTGTACATTTGTCTTTCTCTCTCCCAAACCGTTCCAGGCCTTTTCACATGATGAATCACTCGAACTCCTTCCCGAAACAGATCTGTTGTTCTTGCCGTCTTCCGTGGCAGCTCTTACCGTGCTGGAAAAGCATGTCGGTTGTTTGTTGAGCTGTCATTAGCTTCAATTGCCAGGAATTCATGATAACCAAGTGTGAAAATGTATTCCTGTTCGCAAAGTGGGCCGGTTGCATCTAGCGAAAGCGTTCTCTTTTTTTCGTCAACTTCCAAGAAGTTAATGAACTTCCGACGTCACGTCCAACTGCCAAGAAGATTCGCGTTCGAATCGTCCAAGTAAAACCGCTTTACGTGCTCCGAGTAAGAGGTTACATCTCTCAGACTGGATTTCCTTCATCATGACGAGACCTCGGGACGAGCAGCCTATGCCGAGTAACATCGGATTTGATCCGACCAACGTATCGCTTCCTAGATCTAGGGTTACGTTTTCCGCTGGAGATTATTGGAAGGTCGTTAGGACGTTTTCACATTCCTGTTGCACTTAGCAAAACGTTCCCTTTAAACTATTAACATTTGATTCAAATAAATGGCATCACAACAAAGCAAAATGCCGTGGGATTCAGGATATTCGGACAGACTTTAATTTAATACGAGGATGCAACGGCTACTACACGGATGTTCCCGGTCTGAAATATCGTGTTCTCGTATCACAAAACGTTGCATTAGTAGAGACCTTGGGCTTTTGGTTGCTGCAATAAAAACAGCTTCAATCCACTTACACTTGTTAAGGCAACGCTAAAACACGAAGCAGATTGCAGATTGTGCAGATTGACGTGGCCTGTAGCCGCCTGTCACTTCCATCTGTAGGCTGGAACGCTATTGTGGCCAAAATTGCCCACATAATGCATTACTCATAACATTGTGTTTTTTAAGCGTTTAAAATGTAAATCTGTGCCTTCTGCTTCGGGTTCTTCGGATTGACGAACACCTGATGCATGTGTTTGTGAATCAGGATCCTATAATTATGTCACGTTACACTGGTCAACCCGGCATACACGTGTGTGATTTTAGATTATTATATGAGCACGGTTTTACGTCGCTGACCTTACGTTTTTTTGAAGGGTATCTTTTTAAAACTTTTTTTTTTTTAAAGATGATTTGAATATCTGACTCTCTTGAGTTTACGTTAAACGTTTGACGCTACTGAATTTTGTGTCGTAATGATTCTTAATATTACGATTTCTTTTATCTGGCAGGTTCTTCCAGAGAAGATCAGTGACGGCGCCGGGAGTTTGTGGAGTCTCATCACACAGAGTCACCTCAGATTAATAGACCTACAGAGAGAGACGGAACGGGAGATTTCACACATCGGTCGACAGTGAGTACGCACACACGCACGCACGCTCGCACACGCTCACATGCCCGCTGATGTACATATTCATACAAACACACACACATGGACATGCTCTCACGTGGCCAGTAGCTGGAAATAATTCCTAAATGCATTTTTTTTTTTTTTTACGTGCGTGTCAGTTAAAAATAATCTCACGATCGTGCGTGACCGTGTGTGTTTTATTTATTTATTTATTTATTTATTTATTTATTTAAAAATATATTTTCAGATCGTTTAGCCCAGTTCAACAAAAAGAAAGATAATGCATATGTTACTTGCAGCTACATAAGGATCATATCAGTAATAACTAGTCTCTCCTGTTATTGAACTGCAAGCACCAGCCGTTTGTTAAACTGTTTGTCACGCAGGATTTTAAACTTTCTGTCTCCGTGGTAATAAAGTTGAATAGGCCGGAGTTAAATGTTCTGCATTGTGGCATTGTATTAAATGCGCAGAGCTTTTCCCATCCTATTGTTCCTTTTTAAACGCACTTGGGCACACTCTGGGCGCACTTATTCTTGTAATACGTTCTAACAATTCTGGTCCAACTTGGATCGAGACAATAGAAAGGAGAATGTCAGCTTGTAATGTTGTAGGTGATTCAGTTGCAAAAGAAAGAAACTCGAACACAGTCGATTAAATAAGACCAACAATTATGATTACAACGAACACATGCTGTATGACTAAAAGGAAAAAAAAAAAAAAAATGATAGAAAAAGGAAAGTGATGTTGAAAGAAGAAAAGGGGATCTCTGAATATAATACTTATCCTGACATGGACTTGTCATTCTGGTTACATCCAGGTCCTCCACCCACATTCTGGATGATTTGTAACCGGTTTGTTTACCTCAGACATGCAGAGGAAATAGTCTGTTCTCCTTCACACTCGCACGCACACACACTCTATGCATTTACTCTCTCTCTCTCTCTCACATATATATATCTCTCTGAGATATAGAATCATATTGGTTAATCCTGAATAACATAAACACAAATGCAGTTCATAAATATAGTGTAAACACTCGACATTATCGGTGATTGTACACCACTTAGTTCCTGTCTGTTCTCATCTTTAATGCAGTCTTATTGGATAAATATTGCACAAAATGTTAGCTTTTGTTAGCTGGTGGTATAAGACATTACCGTGTAGCAAGAATGGCACTGTACCCGTCATCATGCTTTAACGAAAGCACATTTCACAGACCACGCTGGACACATTTAACTCCTGTAACATCATTTCTGGGCAATTTTTAGCTTGTAAACCAACACTTCTCTGACCTCGCTAATCTTCTTTCTGTTTGCACTCACCCTGAGCAGATGTTAACGCTTTCAGAGACACACTTCATTTGCATATAAATGGTGTGATAAATTGACAGTGTGATATCTGTCCAATCCAATTTAAGGATTTACAGTACATCAGGTTAACTGGAGAAATTTCACGTTTCAAAGATGATGACATTATGTGTCATAACACAGAAGTGGCAGTACAGAACGATTCTATTATTGGATCCGAAAATGTACTAGAATATTTTTAAATGGATTTGTTCAGAAGATTGCACATCGCAGCAGAAATAGTTTTCCGAGTTCCTCGTCACCGTATAATATTATACTGTATGATCAAACCATATCACTTGCCGTGTCCGTTGGGTGTGCTGTATATAAATCTTCCATAATGATTTAATAGTATTTAATATTATGTATTGTATATACTGTACAGTAGATGTAAAGGGTGAGAGTCCCACTTCTTAAAATGTTCCAAACCCTGAAACTTGCAGTCCCTTCTGAAAGAATTGGAACGACGTGACCAATTCCTTTGTTTTTGCTGTACGCTGAAGACATTTGGGTTTGAGATCAAAAGATGAATGAGAATTTCAGCTTCCATTTCCTGATATGTACATCTAGATGTGTTGAACAAACTGAGAACATGCCACTTTTTGTTTGAACCCACCCATTTTTCAAGTGATCAGATGTATTGGAACATGTGACTGACAGGTGTTTCTTGTTGCCCAGGTGTGCCCTGTTAGATTGATTTGGTTAAACAGTTAATAGCTCTGGATGGCTTGGTTTGAGCCCTGGGTTTCACTTGTGAAGACAGGATGAACATGAAGGAAAAGAAGAAGGAAACCACTGGTGGACTAGTAACCAGCCATGGAACAGCTCACCCAAGGAAAATAACAGCAGTTTATGACCAAAACATTGAGAGTGGTGAAGGGGGAAAAAAAAAAAAAACCCCAGTACAACAGACCGTGACCTCACCAACAACCTCCACAGGGCTGGGGTGAAGGTATCACAATCCACCAATCGAACAAGACTTCAAGAGCAGAAATATAGAGGCCACACTACAAGATGCAAACCAGTCATCAACAGTAAGAATCGGAAAGCCAGATTGGAATACTGAAATGAGCCACAAAAGTTCTGGAACCAAGAATAACCTCGACCAAAGTGATGAAAAGACCAAACTGTGGAGAAAGAAAGGATCTGCTCATGATCCAAAACGTACAAGTTCATCTGTGGAACGTGGTGGAGGTAGCGTCACGGCTTGGGCTTGCAGAATGAATTCAGAACTTTACAGGAACATTCTGTCTGCCAATTTAGAGAGAAATGCAGCTAAATTAATCAGGAGGAACTTCTATCATGCAGCAAGACAACGATCCCAAACACACTGCCAACTCAACAAAGGGCTTTATCGGGCTTTTTTTTTGGGGGGGGGGGTGGGGGATGTGGAAGATAGACTGACCAAGTCAATCACCAGACCTTAACCAAACTGAGCAGTGTTTCACCTCCTGAATAGGAGACTGAAGGTAGTAACCCGTCAAAACAAACCACAACTGCGGTTCAATCCTGGAAAAGCATCATATAGGTCAGTAGGTCACCGGCATGACGCAGTTGTTGTGTACGTAGTATATTCAATCCCTTTTTATACTAAATATCAAGTTTTATTTATTTTAAGACTGTCTGTTCCGATACTTTTGCTCACCTAAAAATTGGGCCGCTGCCAAAGATGCCATGTTCTAAGTCGTTTAACACCTCGGAACAACGGAAATTGGCCTTGCTGTTCCAATACTTTCAGTTGGGGATTGCTTATGTAGAGTTTGTTCAGTGTCTCTGAACAGATCATAACCGAAAGAAAGACCGTTTCACCCTGGGACTTTTCCAGATGACTACCAGACAAGCGAGGGCACGTTGGAGCAAATCTTCATAGTCCACCGATTAACGAAAGGGTGTGTCGTCCTTTTACCTGTTAAATCCAAAGCTGTTGTAAAGACTTTAACTTGCCAAATATTAGTCCATACAACACCGCAGGCTCCAGTTTAGTGTTCGGACATGGAAAATGATTTTGAGGTTTTCAAAGGATGACGTTAGAGACCTGCATTAGTCTGTATGTTGTGACCAAATGGATGCAAGTCGAGACTTGACGATAATTTTTGTGTTTTGAATAATGTAGTGATTAAATTTACCCAATGACGGATTAACTCATTTCTTTTGAAATCCATCTCAGAACTTTTTTTTTGTTCTTCTTCCTCTTGTAACTGGAAGAGTTCTGTTGAATTGTAAATCCTTCAGAGGAACGAGAAGTAGTTTATAAATGTAAATATGTAATCCAGGTTTAGTAATAGGATTGTATTATTTAGACAAACAGGAGGTACAGACAGGTGACAAAGGAAAGACTAATATAATGTCTTAGTATAGTTTCAGGCCATCACAAGCCACCAGAACTAGATTTTAAATATGCTGTTTCTAATCAAAAATCCTGTGTTCTCTCTCTCTCTCTCTCTCTCTCTCTCTCTCTTTCTCACACACACACTCAGTTTATGTTTTTGTATCTTATTGTGTCTCTTGCCCTTGACTTCGCCCTGCTTCTGGACACACTTATTCGCACACTTGCACTTTGGAAAAAAGACATAACTTTCTGAAGTCTTGCTGATGTCATTCCCTGTGTCCTTCAGTGGACACGCCATCCTTGCAAAATCCACATATTTAGCTTCATTAAAATGGACTGTGTGTGTGTGTGTGTGTTGGGGGATCATGGGGGATGGGGTTGCCAGGCGAGGCGATTGGTACAGAAATAGAAATGGCATACACTATATGCCATAATTAATCAAAAACATAATGCAGCTTTGACATTGTTGGCACATAGGCAGAATTACTATTATTATTATTATTATTATTATTATTATTATTTTTATTTTTTAAATATGTATAGCAGTTTTATCCGTCTGTCTGTAGAAACGTTATCAGAAGTTAAATTTTTTAATTAATTATTTTTATTTATAAAAAGGCAATTTTAATGATGGGACATGCTTATAAAGTATGTAAAATAAGAATTATACACAAAATGAAGGTTTTATTTATTATAGATAAGGCTATGCATGCTGTTGCACAATTATCATGCGCTTGTATAACGGTAGCATTCCTCCCTGGGGAGATTAACTATGGCAGTAAGGGTGAGTGTGAGAAAGACAGTGTGGTAACTATGCTTAGGAAATATAGGAGTGGTGAGAGAGCGAATGAGAGAATGCGTGTGCGAGAGACAGACACAGAGAGAGAGAGAGAGAGAGAGCATGTTTTGAAATACAGCTGTGTAAGTTAATTGGAAATGTCTGTTAAACTCTGTATAAAGGGCAGCGTGGGAAAGTGGAGGATGTGTTTTTTTTTGTTGTTTGTTTGTTTTGTTTTTTTTTTAAAAATGGTGAACGTTTATAGCAGTCAACTTTCTACTTTTCCTGTAGTGTTCTAATTTGTTGTGTGGGATTGGAGTAAATTTTTTTTTTTATGCTTCGCTTCATTCTTTACTTCTATATCCCTGTCATTATAAAGGTACACACACACACACACACACACACACGCAAAGAGCTCCATGTATTTTATTTTAACATCAAGATCTGCTACGTAGTGTTTTATGAGTGTGCATCGCCCTCTAGTGGAGGCACCATTAACTGTAATCATGAGCAGTAGAATGCGAACATTTTATCACCAGAATCGAATTCATTTGATCAAAAAGAAGAAATAAAAGAATGAACGAAATGATTTTGTACATACTAATAACACTCTTTCATTTTCACGTGTGTGTGTGTGTGTGTGTGTGTGTGTGTGTGTGTTAGATTGACATCAGTACGCCTGCAGAAAAAGATCCTGAATTGCGAGACCGCAGGTTCAGAGAGTCCACAGGCTGCCGCTGAACATTTGCAGAGAAACGTAACCTCCGAGATCAGCACTGTGAGTAAATTACACTACAGTACTTCAATCCGTACTCCTCCTGCTCTGCGTATTCTAACCCTCTCTCGCAAACGCTCCTGATGTAACACACGTCTGTTAGTGTGTCAGAGCACAAGAACAAAAGGAACCGAAACACCCACAGGTCTGCGTGCAATACCAACATGTATAAATATAATATACATTTTTGTCATAATACATATTATAATATATAATGCATACACAGACAGAACAAGCATTAGCAGTAGCACTACATGCTCATATCACATAAACAACAGAACAGGTGAATTGTCACTTTCTAAAGCAAATTACAAGGAACGTTATCATAATTTGTTACAAACGTTGCAGCAAGAGAATGCTTTTTATTTATTTACCTACAGTTTTCTGGTCACTGACCATCTGGTCATTTATTTTGAAGTGTTTTTAGACTACCTGGGTCCACATAACTATCAGCCAGATTAAAGACTATGTAGTGTGTGTGTGTGTGTCCCAAATGACTCCAAAAATGTACTATAAACATTCGTCATTTGGTATAATAATGCATCAGATGCCTCATAAGACATTTCAGTATTCACAAAAAAAGAAACAATTTCTGTTGAAAATGATCTGCTTATGCGTAATCACTTTTTGACGCATCCTTTGCTTGTTTCTCGTTCCATAATATATATATATTTTTTTTAATAAAAGTGTGAAATGAGTACGACATGCATTTAAAAACAGTTTTCTTGCTGTTGCTCCAGGAGGTTAGGATCGTACTGTATAAATTCTACATGATTAACGTTCTCTCGTTCTTCCTTTCTGTCCTGCAGTGCTTTTCTGGGGGCAAGCGTGACCTACAGAAGTGTTTTGTAGGTACAGCGGTCCACGCAGACCAGCTTCAGTTTCGTGAGCAGGCCCTCGTCGCCCTGCTGAGCATGCTCGGGGAAAACGTCCAGAGATACAGAGAGGAAAGTACGAAACTTGACCACCTGACCGAAAAACTGAGTAACGGGATGCCAGGAAAGAGTCAGCCGGACACAAGAATGGTAATTAACCGAATCATTGTAACGTCAGCACTACACAGCCAGGGGGAATCAATGGTGAAGAAACATCTAGCAAACTCCAGTCTGTTGGTATGGAGGTGGCATCTCTGGTTGTAGATTTGGAGATGTGATGGTAACAGAATTCTGCCATCTTCTGCAGATATCCAACCATAATTGTTTGTGGAAATCTCCCCCGTGTTTGTGAATGACCAAGGGAAAGTGAAACAGGAAGTCAGGCGTGGCATCTTAAGTGTTCCTAAACACTCAGGTGAACTTTTCCACTCAGGTGGACAATGTCGCAGTTTTCTTTCTTTCTTTCTTTTAGCTTGAAAGCTAAAATGAACGTTAAATGCCGACTGAGCGGTTTTGAGGAAGCCATTGCTAGTGACACAGAAAATGGAGACGTGAGTGCTAAGTGTGGACAGCCAGAGGCAAGTTTCAGTCACTGCCCTACATAATTAATCATCTTTGTGCATTAACTGGCCTACCAAATTCACCTTCAGTGGTGTGTGTGTTTTGCACAATTGAAATAGAACATTGCTCTAGATCGCATTTATTTTATTATCGGGTGGATAATCTGAGGAGTCTGCTTTTGTTTAAATAATAGTAATAATAATGATATTGGATTTACGTGGTTTATGTGGTTATGTTTTGGGTAGGATGAGGGTAAATTCCACAGTGCATGCAACACAAACATTAGCATTACAACACGCCATGCGGAGTTGGTGCACAGAATCACAGTAATTTAGGTCAGGACACATTGAATTCAGCACCATATGTCGTTTCACTAGGCCCCTAAGGAACACACAACATACACACAGTCGCACACAGTGTTTCGACTGATATCCTGAATGTGAGTGTGTGTGAGCATGTGTGTGGTTGCCGTGGGAATGAGACAGATGTACTGTAATGCCCTTTCCCCCCCCCCCTCATCAGGGCTCTTCATCCCATTAGCATGCTGAAGGCCTTTAGCCAGAAAAGCAACCCAGGGAGAGGTGCATTTTGGGTAATCACACACTCGGCCTCTAAATCGGTGACCTTGTCTCGTTCACGTATGAAAATTGGGCTTGGCGCTGGGGTTAGCACACACTATTTAAAAAAATAAATAAATCTAATAATAAAAGTTTGTGTTAAAGGTTTTGATTTTATTTATTCGAAGCAGTGGCATGAAGGATTGTCATTATGATGAGATGATATTTTAGGAGAAAATTAATCACATTAGAGTCTAGATTATGCGATTATCCCTCTTTAAATGCACTAAACGATTAGCACCGAAGCCGGCCCTTAGGGAACAGTCCAGAGCATGTTCCCCAGATTCAGTGAGCTTTCCCTGAGGAAGGAAGCCGTGAACTCTCTTCATCCGTGTAACACACTGGACACTAGCCAATGTGGAGATCCTGGATTAGCACAATTATCTTTTGTGAATTTATCAATATTAAGAGCTTTTTGGTGATTGGATGTGTCTCTCCACTCATTCTTTGGCACATTTTGCTCTGCCCCCAGATGTCATTTGTAATGGTTTTAGAGGGTCGGACAAATTGAGGTTTGTGTTCTGATTTGAAGTGATTAGTTACATGTGAAGTCTTCTGAAAAAGAGAGAGGAGAGGGGGAGAGAAATGCATGTACCATTATATAATTAGACCTTTTTTTTTTTTTTTTTTTTTTTTTTTTTTTTTTTTTTTCTGTCTGTGTAATCCCTTAAGCGTGCGATACTATGTGATAATGCAATTACATTTGGCAGAACAATACATTAAGTTCATCCTTCCACATGATTCATTTAGCATCTTTTCCAAACCAAAGGCATACAGTGAATATAACCTGTAGCAAAGTTTAACAAGGGTTACGAGTAAAGAAAACCGAAAATGAATAAATCGATGGAGGGAATTAGTATATCCAGTCTGGAGTGGAGTTCAGTCGTGCTTAACTACTTTTCTGAAACACAAAGATGTGTTGGTTCACACTGTGTGTGTGTGTGTGTGTGTGTGTGTGTGTGTGTGTGTGTGTGTGTGTGTGTGTGTGTGTGTGTGTGTGTGTGTGTGTGTGTGTGTGTGTGTGTGTGTCAACGCTGTCAGTTTACCTTAACATCCATTTCTCTCAGGCGTACCTGTGTGTTTCTTCAAGCCGCCGACATCCCAGAGCTCCGTTTCTAACGTGACGTTTCTGTGCCGATTCACTTGCGTGTTTTGTGCCGTGAACGTGTGTCTCGTTGACATGTTGTTGTCAACTTGTCTTAAAGCATGATGCCACTGCACCTTTGGTGTTTGGCATTACTCAGTAACAGCTTGCACAGTGCAGACTAGGTTTCTGTGAGGAGGTCTGATCAGCATCGCGTATCGGCTCGTAGCCAGAGCTCGATACCGCCGTCAATTCAATGACGTTTTATTTGCGTCGTGCTTTTAGCAATAGGCAGTGGCACGAAGTAGCTTTACAGAAATGCTGATGTAGATTTAGATACCTCATGAGAAAGCCAGAGGTGATGGCGGTAAGGGAAATACTCCCTGAGACGTCATGAGGAAGAAGTCCGACTCCTCTTCTGAGATTCCAAATCATTACTAAGTGTGTTGAAATACTGTTCATCATATTGCGAACAAAAGTCCTTATGATTTCACACCTGTTCCTAGGTACAAGTCTACAGTATCCAGGTGAGATTATCCACTGAAGCAAGGGTGGATATTGGGTACAAACTGTTTTGTTTTTTTTTTTTTTTACAGTTTAAGGGATGGGTGTAAAAATGAGAAATAGACAGGAATGGGACTGACACCTTTGCAAATCAGTGTCTCAGCTGTCACGCAGGTGGAAATTTTAAAAGCAGGTTGTCACCTGAGCTTTTTTTTTTCTTCTTGTATTCCTCACGCTTATTGCCTCTGTTTTTGGCCGTTCAGTGGCATTTGACAACTGTGACATTTTATACCACATGCAGACAGGCAGAGAAAATCCTGCCTGTAAACAAAGCCGCTCGTGTTTTGTTTATTTTTATGTTCGTTTCCAGGCGTCGTGATGATGATTTTTCATAAAACATTTCATTTAATATATTTGTTTAATTTAAAAAAAAAAAAAAAAAAACAACAATGAAGGAATTCTGTTTTGAATCCGTGTTGAAATGTAGATCGATTTGTTTCTCAGGAAACAGACGGCAAAGACGCGCGTAGCTCGAACGACACTGACACACTTTCAAACGGACATGTCGCCGTAACGACCAGTAACGTTGAGGACGAGGAGAAGAAGAACTGGAGAGCCAATATAAAGGCATCGCTGATGAAAGCGACTACTCTCACACGATCGGGAAGCGTGAAAACCCTCATCCACAAGTTCTCCGTTTCCGAGAGCACTCTGCAGGTTACGGAAAAAGACAGAACAGGAAATGCGAAAGAGAGTGAACTTCCCGCTGTAACCGTAACGCCTCCGTCTGGAGAGTCGAGGAACATTTCCGATAGTCCAAATACACACTCGCACTCTGACCGGGTAAGTGCGTGTGCGGTTTGCCGTACTCGACCGGACGATTTCTGTGTTCACGCCGCATGCAAGAACCGCATCACGTGCATGACCCGCGCACTCGTCATCAATGTCACCTGCGTGTAAATGCATTTGCACCGCTTCTCACCACGCCACTAATCATCTTGTGCCTGGAGTGTTCATTTTAAATCAGACGTTCGTTACGTATCACTCGGATTGTGTTGATAAGCCCTGTATGTCTTTCACTGCATGGGTATGTACATGTCTTTTGGAATGTTCATGTGTCTCCTTCAGGACGTGTGTTTTTAATTCAGATAGAGCTTCATTAATACATGGGTTTTGGAGCTCATTTTAATCTCACTTTATGCTACAACTTTAAATTCAGCCGCTCACAGCTTTATTCGCAAATGCTTTCTCAGTGCCTGCTCGAGCTTATATGTTTGGGGTTTTGTGTTTTTTTTTTTTTTTTTTTGTTGGTTTTTTTTTTCTCCCCCCCAGTGTGCGTGCACACAAGTTCTCCAACACACATACAGTGCCCTCCACTAATATCGGCACCCTTGGGAAATGTGAGCGAAGAAGGCTGTGAAAATTTGTCTTTGTTGTTCGTCTTTTGTTCAAAAACATTCACAGAAATCCTCTGCTCTCATGGATAGCAAACAAAACACAGGTGTATCCAAGAAAATGTATGTCTTTCGCTTGTAAATATTTTTTGTTCATATTTTTAACAAATTAGCAAAAGGTTCAACAATAAAGACCGTTTTCCACAGCCTCCTTTGCTCATATTTACCAAGGGTGCCAATATTAATGGAGGGCAGTGTACATACTAATACACCTCCAATCATGCATCTGTCTCTACAAATTTCAGGTTGACCAAGAGAATGGACCAACGAGCCCTGCGTCTGAGGAGGGTTCTCTTACCCCTAAAGTGATCCACAGCCCAAAGTACCAGATGTTCTTAGGATCCGATCACGTCAGAAACGGTGATAGCGGTCCAGGTGGACCCACTGATGCTAGTGGAGCCCTTTCCAACTCCAATTTGTCCCACTGGAAATCGATGGAGTCGTTGCCTTTGAGAGACTGGGACAGCAGTCCCAACAAGGTCAGAGAGTGTGTTGAGTGAACGTGCAGGTCCTTTCTGAAAAGGTCAAATAAAAATACTTATTTGTGTTGTGGATGCATTGCACACCCAGGGAATCCTGTAGATGTTTACTTTATTTTAATGTCATTTCTTCCCGTTCCTGCTTTCTATATTCTCTTTTGCATTAGGCCGTAGTGTTAGAAAGGGAAGGGCAATAGAATGATGTATTGCCCAGCGATGCAGACGAGATTTGCTGCATGTTATTGAAATGACCGTGATGTGTTTGTTTTTTGTTTTTTTTTCTTCTCTGTCTCCTCTCACAGTTTGGCAGTGCTGAGGCTCCTCCCAGAGTTTTTAACAGCCCCTACGCGACCATCTCACTGGACTACAACCCTGTAGGCCGAATGTCCGAATACAAGGTGTGCATATGATTTTAGTCCCCCCCCCCCCCCCGTACATGTTCATATGTACTAGCGCCGCAGACACACCGCAGTCAGTGCATAAGTGCTGTAGTTTGTTCCTAGCGTTATAAATGCTGATTATTTATTTATTTTTACTGCTAGGCAATCAACACTCGTTATTCAACAATGGATCATGCGTTATTTGGAGGGGGAAAAAAAAATTTGTATGAAATCAAAGATACTGTTCACTCATCTTGTATTCTAGTGAAGAATGATGATTTAAAAGAACCTCATTTGAGTATCGTTTTGAAAATAAAACTTTGTGTTTGTCAAGAGAGAACATTTTCAAACTGTGAGAATGAAATGATTCTGTTGTACCATCACGAGATGCTTGCTGAGAATTCACCCATTAATTGAAGTAGATATTAGTAGTTAATGCATTAGTTAATGAAGGTTTGTGTGTTAGATGCCGGAGCGGAGGTCTCCAACACCATCTGAGATGAATTTATTCACTTTAAACCGAAGCACAAGTCCTGTGAACACCGTTAACGCTCCCCGGACACGATACCCTGCCTACGCCACTCTCGGCCGGAGACAAGCGGTAAGAGCCTTTGCTTTCTGTTATTACACTATTAACTTACTCTGTATATACCTGCACTAAAATATTTCACTGGGAATATGTGAATGAATGAAATGTCGTTGAAATGCTTTAGAAAAGCTGTAACGGAATCAGCACTGTGTGTGTGTGTGTGTGTGTGTGTGTGTGTGTGTGTGTGTTGGAAAGCTACTCCAAAAGACTTGTGTGATATTGTCACTACTGAAATGATTGATAAAGAAATATCACGTTTGCTTCAATTTTGTCACGATTTGAAAAAAACTGACATCAGTGCAACGATTGTTACAGTTTAAATGTTGCTTAAAATAAAAGATATTATTAAAATGTTGTTGTTGTAAACAGGACTGTGAGTAGCACATGACTTGCTACCATAACACCATGTATTGCACGGTGTTGCAGAAGATATTCATTTGAATTGTTTAATTTATTCCGATCACTTTCTGGAGCACTTTAACAGCAACGACTGATGGTGGTGAAATTTACTCTGAATTTCCATTAAATGTGTTTTCTCTGAGCTTTTTTTGTTTTGTGATCACCGGCTTGTTGTGAACGTCCGTGTGTGTGTTTATGATATTTCTCCGCAGCAAGCCCCTCCATCACAGTTCTTAATGAGGAACAATTTGCCCAACAAACGGGATTACATTGAAGAGCTGACCAGACAGCTGGAGGAATGTCAGAGAGTAAGTACAGGACAAGATTGACCCTTTTTTTTTTTTTTTAAAGAAATGCATTATTAAATACTTACACAGGCATTATTCAGAAAATAAACCTGACACCCGCGATCATAGGCCATCATAACTGATGTGTCTGTGAGTAATAATAATAATAATAATAATAATAATAATGCAACTACTTGTGTAAAGTAATAACACAATATTGCTTGTGCTTAATTATTACAATGAAGTGGTAAGCGTTTTCTTATTCTTTTCTTCCGGTGCCTCTAACATTTCCCTATTTTCATGAACTGGGCTGTAATCATTCTGCATGTTACAGCAAGGACTTGTACCTTTCTGTATCTTCACACCGTCTCTGCTATCTTACCGGATAGCCATGCTGATCAGTTGCGGTTGCTAATGTTTCATTAAGAATAAAAAGAAAATAATAATAAAAGAAAAGCACTATTTGCTTTTAGATTGGAGAAGCAGATTTATTTCAAACGGTTGTTTTTTTTTTTTTTTTTTCGTCTTTTCTTCTCCTTACAGAGAAACCAGTTTCTGGAGGCAGAGAGCATTGAGCTGGAGAAGGAAAGGACTCAGATTCGTTTCGAGATGCGGAATTTGCTGGTGAATAACGAGGATCTGCTGCGCATGAACACGCAGCTCCAGGCAGAACTGAAGAGGATGAGGGATAGGATCGTCGAACTTGAGAGCGACAACAATGTGATGGTGGAGCGTTTCAAGCAGATCGATGTAAGAAGTGCAGCTTCTTCTCCAGTTGGTGCTATGCTCGTATGAAATAAATCTATCTGAATATCGCATTCATCATTAAACCGGCTGGTATTGTACTCAACTGAACACACACGTGTGCATTCAGGGAACTGTACAACACTCGTGTGCCCAGCTACACACACTGTATCAGTCACATGGCTCACTTATATGTGTGTGTGTGTGTGTGTGTTTGTTTTGCAGGTGGAACTGAAAGAGGCCCGAGAAGTTATGGTGGAAGCAAACACTCAGGAATACGCCTTTAACTTCCTGCAACAGTCACTCAAAAACAGAATACAAGATGCAGAGGTTTGTGTATTAGGGAATTAATTTCACGGTTTGAAAACGGTTCGATTTTTAACAAAAAAAATCATACTTACAGTGCATCCGGAAAGTATTCACTGTACATAATTGAAGGCGCAAAGGAAATTCATTGATTTGAGCCTATAATATCATTTTATGCAAGGATCATTTTATGTCTGAATAATGACACACTTATGACACACTTTAAAAAAAAAAAAATTGTTATAAAAAGAGAGCAGTGTCCTACAATATGTAAGCAGTTAATAATTCTGAATAAGCAGTTTAACATGCACTGTTTTATATTAATTTTCTATAAAGATGTGTGGGTTTTTTTTTATTTATTTATTGACTCTGTAATGGGTGTGGCACTGTTTACATTGGGGTTTGTTTGTTTGTTTTGAATGTGTGTGGGTAAATTTTGATTATTGGTTGGATAGGCTGTTTTATTGACTGTGTGTGTGTGTGTGTGTGTGTGTGTGTGTGTGTACAGGAGGCTCTGGAGAAGCAGACCCAGCATGCACAGGAGCTGTCTGAGAAACTGTGGCTGGCCGAGAGGAATCTGGAAGAGATCGAGATTGAAAAAGATACCAAGGGAAAGAAAGCAGTAGAGCTCAACAGCACCGTAGACAGACTGGAGACTGAGGTGCACATGCGCGTGCGCACACACACACACACACACACACACACACACACACACACACACTCACTCACACACGTACAGAAAGTGATGCATGTAATTTATAGTGTATAATAACCACAAATTAGTCATGTTAAAATTAGTAGCTGTTGCAGTTAGAAAATCCTGACAGTAGGGAGCGCTGCAGCACCCACGGTGCTCCCATAACTGCAGAACAAACACACACACACCTACTGTATACCCAAATGTATTGTCCAGTACATTTGACGTGAGTGATGGAGAAAGATTCAGGGAGATTTCATGCACAGATACTGATGCAGTGATCTTCAGCCTATACACAGTTGCTCATTTTTATTGTGTGTGTGTGTGTGTGTGTGTGTGTTAGCTGGCAGAGGCTCTGCAGCAGGCATCTCAAGCGAGTTCTGAGTTGAGTCTACAGCAGAAACTCCGAGTAGACACACAGCTGAGAGTGGAGGAGCTGGAGGAGTGTGTGTTGGAGAAAGAGCAGGAGATTATGAGCTTGAAGCAGATCGTCAGTCGCCTACAGGGAGAGGTATACGCGCGCGCACACACTCACACGTATCTTGCCTGGAGGAAGATTTACACTACACTTACACTTTCAGGGCTGTAGGTTACATTTTGGAGCAAGCAACACTGGGGAAAGTGTCGTAGGACAAACTGAAATATTCTAAAACTGCGATTAAAAAGTCCATTCTAATCTCACTGATAAGTGATGACCTGAATAACGTCGGAATTGCGGTATAGATGATTTTCCAACTAAAACAAATGACATGCACACAGAATTTCACAGAAGCTCCAACTTGACCATGTGTAAAGCCACGTTTAAAAATGAATTACAGCTGGGGGGAATAGCAGCAGCTTCCTTAATTCAGATAAATAAAGAGTCTAAACAATACACGATACTTCCTTAATTAAAGGGAATGAAACGTCTGGATTTAAATAAACGTAAGTCTGTACAGCCGTCTTCCATGTACACAAGTAAATTCACGATAAATAAATCTGCTCCAACTTTTCCACAGCAAAATTCTCACAAGAGAGGTGTGTGTGTGTGTGTAGGTCTCCGATAAGCTGATGGATAAGGAGCGGTCTCTAGAAGATGAGATCCAATTGAGGGAGAAAATTCAGCTTCAGTGTAAACAGGCTGAGAGAGCATTGGAGGATTTACAGATGGAGCTGAACACACTCTCACAGACCAGAGACGATCTGAGCAAACAGCTCAAACTGGCACAGGTAACCCATGCCCACACACTCGCACACGTATTGGATTCTTAAGACACATATAAGAAGTATTCTTGTCCTTTATGTATATATGTGCTTGAAGTTTTTCAAATTGATGACAAAGTTAAGGACTTGGAAAAGGGAAAGATATTAATATGCTGTGTGTGTGTGTGTGTGTGTGTGTGTGTGTGTGTGTGTGTGTGTGTGTGTGTGTGTCAGGAAAAAGTGATTGACCTGGAAACTGACCTGGAGGAGATGCAGGAGAATGAGCAAAGGCTGATCACCAAACACAAGAGATCAGTGGATCAGGTCAGTACACACACAATTCTGTATAAACTGACTGTGTATTTAAGTCGTTGGAGGTATATGAAGCTTTGTGTACGTAGTCACTGTACGGAAGGATTTTGGAGATAGTCCTCGGGGTGGAGCTGTATTGGATCCAACTCCTCCAATAATCCACATAATACTGTGCAGCACAAAGCAACACATTAAACAAACTGAGCCAGAATGAGGAGCTGGATCCGGCATGACTGCACCCCATGGACTTCCTGTTCGGCAGCAAGTGGTGCAGACTTTAATTGCGTGAGACCTTAATTGTTAGCTCCATCGCAAGACTAAAGAAGAAAATGTTGGACACGAGTGGAGAAATTGTGCCCTTTTTTTTTATGGACTAGCAGGTAAAATAAACGAGACTTTGTTTGTTTGTGTCTTGCAGTTTGAACAGATGCAGGTGAAACTGATACAGGAGAAGGACCTTAATGATAAACTGGAGTGTGAGAAAGTCATCCTGGAGAGACAGGTATAGAAATATTTATATATAGTAGATCCTTTTCAGTTTAAGAGAAGGACACGTGTCGAATGGAGTGTATTGATAAAACCGCTGAGTCACTATATAACCGAGTTGCACTGTTATCAGATGTCTAATTTATCAGCTTGTGATGCATCAAGCGTATAAATAACTTGTGTTCGGTGTCTGAAAATATTGTTTTTTGCGATATTGTGGTGATCACTTGTGATGTAATGATCACTTCATTCTCAGGTTCGAGAGCTACGGGGTGAAATCGAGGAGCTGCAGAATAACAGAGTTCAGGAGCATGTGATCACTAAAGCAGAGGCCAGAGCTAAAGAACTGGAGAACATGCTGAGAATGGAGGAGAGGTACACACACACACACACACACACACACACACACACACACACACACACACACACACACGTGCATATTATACTCACTAAAGATACTACAGCCTGTGTATTTCTTTCATACTTCTACATCAGCTGCACATGCACATCTAAACTCTCTTGCACACATCCATGTTTCTCTGCAGAAGTAAAGTGGTGTTGAACAACACCATCAGTAAGCTGGAGAGGAAAATTAATGAACTGAGCGACCAGTTGGAGGAGGAGCACAAGATCAGCAACGAGCAGAAAGACCTGGTACGCTTTATTTACACTTTAACTGCATGTGTCAGTTCTCACCACTAGATGGTGCATGTGGAGTTTATGAAACGGATGGTAATCTGAAGTAATACTGAATTACTGTCGAGATGACCGTACTCCCGAGTCCAGTATGTCCGGCGACTAAAATTTTTTAAAAATAAATAAATAAAATTTGACAAAGCCCGATCTTAAAGGAGCTCGTCTTCCGATTATTTTCAACACGACACGAGTACCACGCGTCACTTTCTGATTTTAATTAGGTTTTTTTTTTTCTTCTTTGTGCGTTGATGTATTGTGTTATTAGCTGATTTGTTTACTGTGCATGCGTGTAGATGACCCAGAGAATGAGATCTATGAAGAGGCAGCTGAACGAAGCAGAAGAGGAGACGAGTCGCCGCGAGGCTCAGTTCAGATACACACAGCGAGAGTTAGCAGAGGAGAGAGAGTCCAACTCTCGATTACAGAAACAGCTCCTCGACCTCCAGCTACAGATGAAGTGAGTTATTCTATACACACACATCTTTCTGTATGATGTATACACACTTTTTAAAAGATTTTTATTAACGGTCTCTTGCATACACACATTCGTAAACACTTTACCGTTACTGTGTATTACTGTTCCAGTTAGAGCGACGCCAAGTGCGTCGGTAAATAAACACGTTTTAAATGAGCGTTTTCTCCAAATAGCAGCACACACACACACACACACACATGCGCACACAAATTTAGCTTTGACATAATTATTGATGCGGATAATTAATGCTAGGCGTACTCTTAACCCTGAGGTACAGCCAAATGTCCCAGCAAGGTCAAAACTGTTAAATATTCCTAACCTTGTGGGGACATTTGGTTCCCACCAAGATATAAAAATATGCAACCCCCCCCCCCACTTCCCCCACCAACCTCCTAATCACAGCTACACTACCGGTCAAAAGTTTAGACACACTCCTTCATTATTTTTATTTTTCCACATTTTAGGATAATAATAAAGTCCTCAAAACTGTAGAGTAACACAGATGGAACTATGGGAATTTTGTTGTGATAAAAAAAAATCCAAAATAATTGAATATTTTAGCATCTTCAAAGTAGACGCCCCTTTTTGCCGAGAATTTCCAGAAATGTATTCTTGGCGTTTTCTCACTTGATTTCTTGAGGAATTTCCCCGAGATGATTTTTAAACAGTATTAAAGGAGTTCCCACCGACGCCGGACTCTTATCGGCTGCTTTTCGGAATATTACGCTCCAAGACATACTTTTTTTTTTTTTTTTTTTTTTTTAAACGTATGTTTTTGTAAATAAAATGTTCGTTTTCTAATGAAAGAAATGAATACGTCGGCACGGTTATATTTTGTGTCTACGCCACCGACTTCACACGTTTAATCATCACACCTTCAGATCGAAAGGTTTTTAAGATCACGAGAAACATTTCAGTCGAGTGTCCACAAACTTTTGACTGATCGTGTATGTATGTGTGTTTTGTTTTTTTCCCCCCCCTGTAGGAGAAAGGAGTCCGTAATGATGAGACAAACTCTGGATAACTATACCTTAAAGCTGAACTTGTCTGATGATGATGATGAGGAAGAAAAGAAGAAGCCCGAGGAGCCCGTTTCAGCCCAGAAATGAGCGAGAGAGCGAGAGAGAGAGAGAGAGAGCGAGAGAAAACAAACTGGTGACTGTATAGAGATGGTGAATGTACAACGAAGACAAGTTGCAAAAACATTTACAGCAAACCAAACTCCAACAAAACAAATGTTCAATTTCTTTAAAAAAAAAAAAAACGAAACAAAAAAAAAGAGGCACTTTTTAATATTTGTGTCAGTAAGTTTAATAGCTGGGATCTAACCAATCTTTCCACCTGAGAAAGGAAACTTCTGTTTGTTGGTGGGTTATTTTTATAATCGACTTTTATATGGAGAGAGTTTTCAGTCCAGACAATAAGCTTAACTCTGTCTGCTAAATGTTTCGCAGGGGTTTAGAGGTGAATACGGTATGTTCTCGCTGCCAAACACATCACACAAAGTGGTCTTCGTAGAGAAATGTGCATGCCATGCACCGTTTATTTTTTAACTGTATAGAGGAACATCTTACTATTTAATTTAACTGTTTTTTTTTTCTTTCTTTCTTTCTTTCTTTCTTTTGTTTTCTGTCCTGAAGGTGTACATGCTCTAAGAATAATGTAAATACTTTTGCAAACATTAACAAATACATTTTTCATTTTAGAATTCATCGTGTAAGACTAGGATGTTAATGCTAGTCGGGAAAAAATAATAGTAATAAATAAATAAATAAATAAATAAATAAATAGGGCAATTCATTTAGAACTGTTTTATAAAAGAACTTTGAGGAATGTTTTTGAGGTTTGTCCCAAATAGTTTTATTTAATAATCGGCATTAGCGTTTCTGAGTGCCGTAATCCGTCGTTTCTTTACTTGGATTATAGTTTGACCAAATGACAGAAATGCTAATGTTACAAATAATGATTCATGAATTGAAATGAAATGGTATTTAAATACGCATTGGCTTCAATTCAGTTTCACCTAAATCCTTTATTTAAAATGAGCTCTCATGCTCAAATATGCATGGAAATAGTCTTTCCTAAAGCATTGTTGTAAATGTGTGTGTTCATTCCTGCTAATTATTCAAATAAGATCTTACTATCGTGCTGACAGAAATAAACAGCTTAGACCCGCATGGGTTCCGTGTCGGTCTGCGCTGGTGTACGCGAGTTAGTGCTGGTCTGGTGCGGGTTTAGTTTGGACAAAATATGCTCATACTAATCATAAAGCATACAGTAATCATCATAACCAAATGGCAAAAGGCTGTCATTCACTCTTGTGAGAACTTTCTCTAAAACTGTCCCTTTGTAAAATGTGCTAATATGCATGGAAATGGTCTTGTTCCTTGTGCATTAATATAAATGTATGCATTCACACAAAGGTCGTGTCTTTTCATTTTCTAATTACGGATGCATGATCACATTGTGGCTAAAGGAATGCTCGACCAAGCAGACTGCGCTTGTATCACGTGTACTGAAATTCATGTCTCCTAGGAGATGAGGAGATTTCAAATCTATTCAAATAAAACCGTGAGGATTGGTACTGTGCGACCGAATGCGCTAAGGCTGTGCTCTAATCTCTAGAACAAGTGAGCTAAGTGGCTCCTGACAAACAGCAAACGCTGACCCCGTTCAGTTCACGTGCTGAATACTATACACTGTATATACACACTGCTGTCCAATTCAAATGAAGTATACTTCCAAAAACATTGAACTATTACACCGCTGTAACAGATTCTTATTATACGACGATACATGTTTTAAATACACACACACACGCACACGCGCACACACACACGCACACGGTTGAACACAAGGAGGTGTAGGCATTTTTCTTTATTCATAAGGAACATACAGAACACTCGTCATTTAATGTTCTCCCAGTAAACAGACCTGGTTTCCTGTTACACTCCATACCTACTTTATATGCATTCATTTATATAAGAGCTGTGTACATACTGTAATAAAGGTCTGCAGGATTGCACAGCACGTCATTGGTCACTAGAGCTAGAACAGGCACAATGAGAGAAAACTAATGTAAACTTTTTCGAGATTTTCTCAAATTTAGTATTAGGTAGCTGTTTGTAATCGTGTACTGGTCAAAGGCTGACGAGATTCCAAGAGGATCCTTTGCTCCGAAAATTGGCATTGGACGGCAAAGCCCCCATGGTTTCATAAATTGGTAGGGGAAAATCGAAACATTTGTGTGTTTTGGCACTGAAAAAGATAACACTTACCTTAAAATCATATACATATTTAAAGCGGTGTTTAGGCGAATGTGTTGCTAGTGTGTTTTAGTAGATCGCACTTTAAGATTGTGTGACCGAGTGAGCACAAAAACTTGCAAGTTTTGTTGAAGTTGTAAGTTTGGGCAATTCCGCTAACTTCTATAAGTGATTTATTTATTTATTTATTTATTTATTTATTTATTTATGGGGGGAGGGGGATGGGGGTGGCGTCAGTATGTGGAATCATGTGTTGGAGCAATAATTAAAGATGAAAAATAAAATCCAAAAGGGTCAAATAAAAATGCTACACATTGTAGACTAGAATGAGAACATTTCCTAAGAGTTCTACTGAGATACTCTACACATAAAGCAGATTTTTCCTTTTTATGTGTTCTGCAGCAATTCTACTTGTAACCCGAGATGCCAGTTAATAAGTTCCAGCCGTTCAAAGATGGAGTACTCGACTTTTCATTACAGCGATCACGTCTGTCTTATAAAGGTTCAAAAATGTCTTGCTTTTGAAAATACTCAATTTAGTTCAGGAAAAATGAATGCGTGAAGTGTAAGTTTTACTACGTGTACTTACTAGAGCACAGCCGCTTGTGGAAATGTCCCAAACACAAATAATGCATAGACTCCATTTGAACAAGACTTTTTCATCGCCATTTGTATGGTGTATGTAGTTCTCGGCGCCTAATGGAATGTGAGCGTTACCCATAATGCACAGTGAGCACCGGGTAACGTTTCGAATCAACTGTGATCGGTGATGCCCTTTTATTAATTTGACTTTCAAGTAATTGTGTAATGTAATAAATGGTCGGTTCGCTATGTAATGTGTGACATGTAGGTAGTAGTTACACTTGTGTACTTCCCTGTGCCCTCAGACAGGCTTTAGCTTTAGCTCGGTGTGCTAGCGATTAACTAGCAGGCTATTAGCTAATTACTAAATACACTAAAACAGCATCAAGTTATGAAGCAAATAACATGCGATTAAAATTTTTCTCGATGACTCTTTCTTGATGATGTTTTCTAGAATTATAACGTGAACTCATGTAGACGCACCAAATTTAAAAACACCTACATACCATGTGTAGAAAAAAAAATTCATTCTCATGTGTACCAGATTCATTTATTTATAAACTTGGTACACATGATAATGAATCTGCACTTAATGCTCGTCAAAGGCAAGCTGTATTAAACTAATTAATACAATACAAAAAGTGTTTTTGGCACACAAACCGCATGCGAGAAGTTAATCGTGTAGGCGGTCTGACTTTTTTTTTTTTTTTTTTTTTTTTTTTTTTGGAGCTACATATAATACACAAAGTGGTTAAAATGATCAATTGCACCATCAAACCTACACACACTGTCCAAAACACTTGTGGATCATTTTAGAAAAAAGGATGTTATGAAATAACTGAAGTTTGGGAGAAAGACTACATGGAGCTTCAGCTCCTACCCCAGACACGCAGTTCTCAGCCCATGTTTTCACCCCGATCATTACAGCTTCACATTCACTGGCTTTTAGTTGTATTTGTAAGCCTGCTTTATAAACATTTTATATACACCGATCAGCCATAACATTAAAACCACCTGCCTAATATTGTGTACGTCTCCCTCGTGCCATCGAGACGGCTCTGACCCGTCGAGGCATTTGATGGACTCCACGAGAGCTCTGAAGGTGTGCCGTGGTATCTGGCACCAAGACATTTGCAGCAGATCCTTTACGTCCTGTAAGTTAAGTTGCGAGGTGCGGCTTCCGTGGATCGGACTTGTTTGTCCAGCGCATCCGACAGACGCTCGATCAGACTGGGGAATTTGTAGGCCGAGTCAACACCTTGAACTCTTTGTCATGTTCCTCAAACCGTTCCGGGACTATTTTTTTGCAGTGTGGCATGGCGCATTATCCTTCTGAAAGAGACCACTGCCGTTAAGGAACACTGTTGCCATGAAGGGGTGTACTTGGTCTGCAACGACGCTTCGGTAGATGGTACATAAAAGTCAAACTAACATCCACAATCCCAAGGTCTCCAAGCAGGACCGTGCCCAGAGCATCACACTGCCTCTGCCGGCTTTCCTTCTTCCCGTAGTGCGTCCTGTGATACAGATACAGTAGCTCTTCTGTGGGATCAGACCTGTCAGTTTAGCCTTCGCTCCTCACACACGTCAACACACCTTGGGCGCCCATGACCCTGTCGCCGGTTCACCGGTTGTCCTTCCTTGGACCACTTTTGTTTTTTTTAGGTACTAACCACTTGTATACCAGGAACACCACACAAGACTTGCCGTTTTGGAGACGCTCTGACCCAGTCATCCAACCATCACGATGTGTCCCTTGTCAAAGTTGCTCAGATCCGTATGCTTCCAACACATCAACTCCGAGAACTGACTGTTCACTTGCTGCCTAATAAATATACCCCACCCCTTCAGAGGGGCCACTGTACAGTAACAAGATAGTCCGTGTTATTCACTTCCCCTGTCGGTGCTTTTAATGTTATTGCTGATGGGTGTAAATCTACAACAATCCATTTCTAAGTGTCTAAAATATTTGTCACTTGAAAAAAAAAACAGACCTTTCAGTGAGTGGATGCAGATAATTTAGCATTACACTTTACTATTAAAAAGAGAAGGAATCTTTTACCCCAAATCACCAACCCTATTATTACTTTATCTGCTATGTCTTAAAGCTGCAAGTATGCCGTTCTTATCCATATGTTGCAACCACTGTAGCTAAATTAGCAATTCTGAGCAAAAATATGCCTTTAATATTTCTTTTAACAGCCACAGAAAGTCATGCAGTATTTTAGTACCGAGCCTGATCTGTTCCTTTTACTCAACATATTGAGACAAAAACTAAAAATAAGAATTTCCATGACAACGCTACATCAGTACGGCAGACCAAAACCCAGCATCCGTTGTGAACCTTTTAAACCTAAAACCTAAGATGAAATTGGACATATAAAGTAAATGGAGTTAACTTGTGTTTTAGGGTGCAGCTCGGGTAGAAAAACAGCTAAATATAATGTAAATAATTCTAAATCTAGGCATGTGGAAACGAAAACATACATTTGGTAAAATGAACAGTGCAGTAAGTGTAGAATCTAAACGATATGTTTTAAAATCTTCATAGATATTCTGTCTTAAATATTGGTGTTTAAATAATTCTTATATTAATTAATGTAACGTATCTAGAATAGCTTTGTCGTAGTTAACGGATCTATTTAACAGAGACTCTAAAGAATGAATACCTTGTTGACTAGAACAATTTCAGAATCACCCCCAAAGTGCATTGGAGATGTGCACGCGCGCACACACACACACAATATATATAGTTATGATAACTCTAGTCATGAGTAATTAAAGGGCAGAACGCATTCATTTCATAAAAGTGGACTGGAGAACTAAATCTATACATTCTGTCATGCATTAAGCACGTTCATGCTTTAATGCGAGTATTTAAAAACTGAGTATTAAAAAACTCAACCTGTCAGAAAGAATTTATAAAGAAATAAATATTGTTAGAAAGAATCAGTGTTTAAATGGGTGTTTAAATGACCAATTACGAGGTGGAAAAAGACCAAAAGCTTATTAACCAGATTATTTTTTTTCTTCTTCTTCCGCTTCAAAATGCACTAGATGTACTACAAACAAGAAAGAACTGTTCAGATGTTTTAAACGCATTTACATACAGATCCAGCGCCCTGCTTTCATAACCACACGATGTACGTACAGGACTGAGCTGTAACTCCACATCCGTCCACATGAGGGCGTAATAAGGCAATTTCTAACAGGCGCACTTTTTCTCCGCTGTTGGCGCGCCGCTCAGCTTGCTGGTGCTGTCTGTATGATGTGCGTCGACTTTCTCTGGTTTTTCGACACACTGCTCCATCCTCTTCATCACCAGGTCGAGCAGAGTGACCACGGCTTTATCTACTGCTGCGCCCGTCGCTGCGCTCGTCTCAAAGTACGGGATGCTGGAGGTCAGAAAAGGAACAATAAATGATGTAGAATGGGATAAAACTCTACAGATAAAAATCCTGTATCCAGTGTTTATATATTTCTGTAAAGCTGCTTTGAGACAATGTCCATTATTAAAAGCGCTATACAAATAAAATCGAATTGGAAAATGATCTACAAAAAAACAACAACTCGAATACAGATCAAAATTAAAGGCGACAAAAGATCTACAGAACAAAATACAGCAATGAATCCCAGATTTAGAGAAACATTTACGTAGTGTCCTTGTTTTAATCCTGGAACTTTTGAAACGTTAAGGTCCATACGAAGGAAGCTTCTGAGGTACAAACTAATGTCCACATAGCCACTAAAGATTAAAACACACACCTGCTCCTTACCCCTTGATGTCCACAGTGGCCTTTTTAATAATAATTAAACTATAAAGAAAAGGCCCTGGCTGCCATCTCTCTGCAGTTTACATCACATAACCTGCTGTGCTGCTGCAGACACTAACCCTGAGCTCTGATGAACAGTTTACAGCTTCTGCGTTTACACGGTTTCAGATCACTCCAGCTGACTCTCGACTGTCCTGCTCATTTGTATAGTTACACTTCACTGGGGAAATCATGCAGCAGAGGAGTCAGAGCAGTCAGAGCTCTCTAAACACAGCCATATCGGAGTGCTTGTAGTTTGGACGTGTACTGCGTATGTGATTAGAAATAAAACGTGTACCATGCAAGTTCTAACTTGGCTGTGTACCTAGGCTGTGTTTAGTTTTCGTTAATTTTTTTCAACTTAAAGTTGTGTATGCATTTTAATGATGTGCATGATACTTAAGTCTTTCATTGTTTATTCCTTCTGTAGTTAGTATAAATCTACCTTCAAAAAAAGAGAGAAGGCAAGAAGAAAAACAAAATGAACTGTTCATCTTGTCCTCTCTGACGCAGGGGTTGTCAAACTTTTTGCAAACGGGTCCCTGAAAAAAAAAAAAAATCACAGATTCCTTAGTCCAGATTTATTCTGTGAACTATTATTATTTTTTTAATTTTCCTATTTGGTCCGGTCAATTCACAGCTTTGTGCCCTTTGGCTCCCGGTCATGGATGGCTATGGAGCCGAATAATTGGGATTTGAACTCGGACGTTCTCGACGACAGAGTGAACGCTGTTCTGTTGCACCACTCGGGAACAAACTATTCGGATGAACGTCACTTAAACGTATCCAACAATATTCAGGAGCTTTTTATTCCTGAACTTTCCAAAGACACAACAGATCCACAGTGACATCATTTATACTCCTACTTGTAGGTTTGGAATAAACCGCTTCAATTCAACTGGCCAGTCAAATAATCTGATAACTATGAACTCGATGATATATCTTTGATAATAGTGTGATTTCCACCACTGTAACAAAATAAAAATAAAAATCTTCAAAGAAACATTGCCCTAACAGAAAGAGACAAGTCTGCCAAAGAGACCTTGAAATAATTCTAATCTGAGAAATAATATAGTGGGGTTTGTTATGTTCTGCTCTAGTTCAGCAGGTTATATTGCATTTGGGTTTTAATTATTTATTTTTTTTAAATCATTTGTCGCTTTTGAGCGTTAAGCACCTGTCCCTGTAAGGGTCAGCATTGGCCTGTTTAGGTCTGACATTCTACATGCAGATCCTAGTGGTGTAGGTTCGTCCTCCCTAACAATGATGCACACAGAAATCTACTTGAGTAAGAGTCCTATTTTCTGCTAAATGTGATTACGGTTAGCTCCTTAGGTTATTCGGTCATCTTAATTATGAATCAGGTCAGTGTGGTGTTCTGCAGCTTTAAAATAAAATTAAAAAATATGCATCTAAATACTGGAGACACAGTGATGCTGCCTTATACTGCTCCAGAGTCAGCAGTTTCACATGTTCCCTCCATCTATTTCTCCACCTCCCAACAACACTGCAGTATATGGGTTGGCAACAAAACGCCCAAATGGACTGGAGTGGTGTATTCCTGCCTTGTGCCCAATATTCCTGGCATAGACTGCGGATTCATGGTGACTCTGATCAGGATAAAACAGTTGCTGAAAGTAAATGAATGAATGAAATTCTGCCTAAAGTGATTATATATATATATTATATATATATATATTTTAAACCCACACACAAAGAAACTGACCCGTCCATTGTCACAGACACCTTTATGTCTCTTTCTTTAACTGAACAAAATTACGCAGTACTTCAATCATTATAGTCATTACACAGAGCAAGCTGTGAAGGCTTGCTGCATAATTACAGTGGAGATATATTACGTGTCAGATTACAATAGAACGGCGCTGGACTGTAGCGCGCAACACTAAAGGTAAAATAGTAACAAATGAAAGACTGTTAAACGATTAATTACAGACGATTACAGCCGAGGAGTCCATCACGGGTTAATTACACGGCACTTGCCATATCATTTAAAATTGCAGTCTAGCGATAATAAAAAGGAGCAATTTCTGCAACTGCAGATTGGTAGACCCCTTTCCCGAGGGATCGGTCTCAAATTGTGTGAGATTTCCGAAAACAACAATTAGCGTTAGATCATGTATCCAGCCTCCGACTGGTGCTCTATCTTGATTTGATGATCTGCCACGCACGGATTACTTTTACAGTTTTTAATCAAACTGTGCTCGGCTACGCCGAAGGATATCGCTGCTAAAATGTTCCTTTTTAAATCTCTCTTTGATACTCTGAGCACGTTCTGTAGAAACAGTTGCATCGCAAATTTTTGGAAATAAAAAAAAGAGCCACAGCAAAATCGAGCATTTTTGGCCTGGAACAATCACGAAAGAACTCTTTCCAGTATTACCCGGATGTACAAAAAAACTTCATGAGGATAAAACAGAAATTCGTCATGCGGGTATCAAGGCCAACAGGGGGGTGTGGTAATCGCGTTCAAAACAGCGTTACTATGAATGCAAACTTTAATACACTGGAAAAGACACATTAGCATCACATATATATATATATATATATATATATATATATATATATATATATATATATATATATATATATAAATAACACTGGTTTCACTCTGCCCACGTTTGATATTTTTTCCTACTTTCTTTTGAATGTCCATGGAATAAAATTAAATATTAGATGCCACGAGCGTACCTTCTACCATCGTTTACACATTTGAATGGCCGTGTAATACGAAGCCATGCGATAACATGAAATTAAAAATGACCTTATATGGCCATGGGCATTATTTCGACTCAGGACAGAGGTCATTTGCTGTTATTGTCAAGCAACTCTTTGATGGCGTACACAACAGCGCTTCACGTTCACGCGTTCGCTGAGAGTAGGTTCATGGTTGAGAGGCACGAATTTGGCCAATAGTTGCTGCAAGCCTTTTATAATCGACCAATTGGTATGCGAGAAGGCGGAAATTTACAGAGAGGGGTTAAAGCAAAGCAAATATGCGCACACGTGATACAGTATTAGACCATAAGCACATCATAATGAAACTAAATCCGAATCCCGGACGTTTTCTCATGTTTAGGGAAATCCCGGCCGGACGCTTTTTTAAGGTCCGAAAAAGACGACATGTCCGGGAAAAAGAGGACGTATGGCCACCCTATATTACGCTGAATGGATTAGCACCATCATACGTTATGGATATGTTCCCAATTCCCAGTAGTACTGCAAGCTTGCTCAATCCTCCAGCAAGGAAAGATGTGCTGAAGCAGCCACTTGTTTTTATACACCTAAAATGAAGTGTACCCTTTTACCTTATATGGGGTGTATGTCCATCAATCCCACAGTAATCTCTTGCTTACCCACAGTAATCTTTTAGCAACTAACACCTAATACAGACTTAATTAATAGCGTTGTAGTCTATATTTACTCACCTTTCTTACAAAGCGTATACGTTTTTGAAAATGATGAGGTGAGGGTTGACGAACTCGGATTGTTTACACTCGACTGTACTTCTTACACTCACCCGTATTTATCTGCCAGTTCTTTCGCTTGCTTCTCCTGAACTTCTCTCTGATCCGCCAGGTCGGCTTTGTTTCCGATGAGGACGATGTCTGGATTTTCGCAGTAGGCATTCGCCTGTAGCTGACCTTCACATTCAAACAATTTACAGTTCAGCGGTGGAAGAACTAAAGATTTCTCCATCGTCACATTGGGTGCTTACCACAGTTTCTCTAATGAACGTGGACCAACGTTTTAAAAACAACACTTGCGTTATAGAGATTAGGTTTTAGTCATTTTGATGGAAAAGACTGGTGAAAGTCTAAATCTCCTGGCACTCAAGTTTTCTTCAGTATTATTCATATATATCTGAAATTTTACTCACGAACTGAGGGCTGAAATACACAATATTGTAATGAAATAAAATGAATCCCTTCATAATCCTACATATAATAAATGCCAAACACATTTTTGAAATCACAGTTTTAAATGCAGCTTTAACACTGCGATAACGTTTCTCCTGCTAACTGGGATATATTTTTAGAATACGTTTACTATAACTATTTATCAGGATTGTTACTCACTCATCCAGTTGCGGACGTTCAGAAAGCTTTGCTGGCTCGTCAGGTCGAACATGAGCAGGAATCCCATCGCGTCTCTGAAGAAGGCCGTCGTCAAGCTTCTGAACCTGTAATGTTGATAATAATAATAATAATAATAATAATAATAATAATAATAATATTCATTACATTTATTAAACTAGCGAATATGAACATTAGTAAAGCTCAAAAATTCTTTTTCAGTCCTCAGCACTAAATTACTGCATATTAACTATGAAGTCATGCTTAAATCCTATAAGATCATGTTTTGTTTTGTTTTTAACCACATGAATTTGCCAGCAATTCCATTTACTTTTATTAAATAAAATAAATTTTAAAAAATCGTGTCTTACTCAGTGACTACAGTCCTTTATTAGTAATTGTCTCTATTGCTTTCAGGCAATCTGTTTTTTAATCATCTAGAAGATGCAGGAGAATATCAACTCAAATCCTTAAAAATGCTTTCTCAAACCTCTGAAAATATCCTAAGTGTACAAAAACTCTTATGACTCGTGCTGTCAGAAAATCTTCAGATCAAATCCAAGACGGTTTTTAATACCGGACTACAAAATATCCAACAAGATTTCCTTAACAACATGCAAATGCTGATTTCCCCCCCCCCCCCCCCCCAGAGCAGATTAAAGGAAACATTGCATTAATTCATTCATTTTTTTTTTTTTAGATGTGATCCTTAATGTTTAAAAAATATTCTATATTACATAACGGAATAGTCGAATCCTTGCAATAGGGCATTTAGTGTCATCTCGAGTTAAGTCAATTCAAGTGGGTTTTTACTGTCGTTGTATACATTGGAATAAAATACATCCAGGACCTTTCAAATCTTTCAAATCTGTTTCAAATCTTTGTATACAACCAGTGAAATAGTTTATTATTATAAAGTCGAACCTCTCCTGTCCTGCTGTGTCCCAGAGCTGCAGATGAACTTTAAACGTCTTCCCTGTAGTCCCATTAGGGCTGTTAGCGCTGTACACCTATATCGCACACACACACACACAAGTGTTTAAGCTGAGTTAGCGTGAGTGAAATACAGAATACAGTAAGATATTAATAGCTGTGAAACAACAAAAACAGTATCATTAGCTACAGACCGCCTTAAGTAACATCTCTCTGTATGCTATTTAGTCACTATTTACATAGTGTTACACTGTATAAGAGCAGGTGTGTGTGTGTGTGTGTGTGTGTGTGTGTTCATGAGTCATGTGTTTAATAGTATGGGTTGGTGACAGAGAGTGTGTTTGAATCTGACTTATTATCATCTACACTTTATTCTTGTTGTCTGCCGTGTGTGTGTGTGTGTGTGTGTGTGTGTGTAGTGATGCATTTGCTCTCTTCGTTGACTTTTACATCTCCAGCTGAGCATGGGCTCCTGGCTTTATGTGAACATAACGAACATAACACATGCACACACACCACATAACAGGAAAATCCGATGATTAGTGAAAGAATATACATACTCTTTGTTTTCACACTCTCTGTCTTACACACACACACACACACACACACACACACACCCCAGGAGTAGATAATAGCGATATAGATAGTAATGTACATAAACTCTGTTCACAATACACACACTATATTACACAAAATTAATCATTATTTACACATCAAGTGTCCAAAACACACCCTACATCCTGTACATGACTCATTTAATCACTCTCTTTCTGGCCTTCCACATGCCTCTCTGTATGTCTCTCTCCGTTTATGTTCTTTTCTCTCTCTCTCTCTCTCTCTCTCTCTCTCTCTCTCTCTTTCTACCTTTGAGTTTCTGTCTGAGAGAAATGTTTTACTACAGTTACAGATCAATTTCGGGGACAGCAGAAAAATAGCGTGTGTGTGTGTGTGTGTGGTTAATTAATTCATTCATTTTAATACTTATAACTGGATTTGCACAGTTTTATGATCCTACTCCTATAATCCATATGAATGTGTTAGTAATACAGAGCAATACAGCCCACTTATTGTGGTACCTTATAAACCTATCTCAAGTCCAGAAAAAAAAAAAAAACACCACCACCCTAAACTACAATGAACAGGAGCTTTTCCAAATACACACTGAACACTCACTTGATCAACCATACTAGGACCATATTTGGGTGAATGTGTTCTCTCAACCATACATATATTTCACCAAAACATAGTGGAACTGTTTTATTTACTTTTTTAATCTAGCCTACGGTTTCTTCTCCCTCTGGGTAAGATGCTAGTTTAACAAAGACGGTTGTAAAACAGTCGCTAGTGTGATTGTGTGACCTGCCCATCACTATAATATGTGTATGTTGAACGTTCCATTCCAGATTCGGTCCCCTTCTGCTGCTATAATAACCTCCGCTCTCCTGGCAAGGCTTTACGTTATATTTTGGAACGTAGCTGTGAGGATTCGTGATCGTTCAGCCACAACAACATTAGTGATGTCAGGTGAGGAGGCCTGGGATGCAGTTCGTGTTCCACATCATACCAAAGGTGTTCAGTGGGGTTGAGGTCTGGGTTCTGTGCAGGACACTTGAGATCTTCCACTCCACGGCACTGGCATGCTGGAACAGGTTTGAACCTCTTAATCCCAGTAAAGATTAAGTTGTAATGTTACAGCATACAAAGACATTCTATACAATTGTGTGTATAATGGATATAATGGTCAGGTATCCATATACGTTTGGCCATATAGTGTACAAAAGAGAAAAATATTTCGGTCAAGGAAACCATACAGTTTTCAGATGTTACCATATGAATAGCTAGCCCAGACTGCTCCACATTTACTTCAATTACATTTTTACTTCCAGTTCCAATCTGACCCAATCCGATCAATCTGACCCAAAATCTCAGGTTCATTAATTTATTCATCATTGCCTGGGGGGAAAAGAAGAAACGACAAAAGATAGACAGCTCAAAAGAAGGGAGGGCGAAGAATGGCTGAAAAGACCTAACAGACTGTAATCATATGTTTTATGTCTGACAGTGACGACGTTCATGAGAACAGCAACGGCACGGCAAAAAAAATGCCAGCACGCTGTGTTCGTTATTACTGTTATAAAGTATTATTGCTACAACATTTGAATAAAATGTCTACTATTACATCCCTCTCTGCTGTCACGTTCTCCAATGCTCCAGTCCTGCTATACAGCGTTTACATTCCGTACCGTTATTAATACAGGAATGCGCAATGAATCTTCTGACTTCCTGCCTCTCGTTAAATCACGTTTCATGCATGCACTAGCTTTTTTTGCTCACACCTAATGCTACAGTTGTGAGTCGCTTTGCTGGAAAAGACCTTGCTGATAAGATGAATGTAACAGAAGTCACAGAACAGATGCTGGAGCTGCAGCAACACAAGGCCTGGTTTCACAGCTCAACTTACAAATGCTTTTTAGAACGCATTTCTATTTTTAAAAAATACGTTGGAGAGACAAACGAGCACCAGTGTTTGTTTCTGAATTTTTTCCTCCTTTCATTTTACACAATTATCAGGGATTATGTCAGTGGACAATTTAAGGTATACTCTCTCTGCTCACTGGGCAACTGTTACTCTCAACACAGAACATGCAAGAAGAAGCTAAAGAATTGCTCTGCTGCTCTCAGGGCACAAAAATCCCAGGGTAGAAAAGGAATTAAGTTGCTCTGATTGCTGCGTTTCGAAGAGGTCCGACAGCTGGCTTGCTGAGAGGAGTCATTTTTAATGCATTAGTCTGCAGGGCCATCTAACTATGCAATCTCCTGAAATGGGGCGGTGCCTCTGCTATTCAGGAAACTTGGGTGGATATGGGGTGGCATGTTGGCACAGTGGATAAAATCGCTGCCTCACAGCTCCAGGCTTCCTGGTTCAATCCTGAGCTCGGGTTACTGTCTGTGTCAGGTTTATGTGAATGTTCTCCCCTTGTCCATGTGGGTAAACTGATAAACTGCCCTAGGTGGGAATATGTGTGTGTATGGTGCCCTACAATGAACTAGCATCCCATTCAGTGTGTATTCCAGTCTCACATACAGTGTTCCCAGGATAGGCTTTGAATCCACGGTATGCCTGAGCAGGATGAAGCGGTTACTGAAAGTGAGTGAGTCAGTGAGTAAGTGTCATTCACCTGACTACACTGCCAGAGAATGTAGGAGACTGATTGACAAATGAGCCTGAAGCACCCACTGATACTCTTCACCTCCTTAGTCGACTGCCATGTTGGCAAGGTGAGTAATGATGACTTGCAGTCAAATGCTTCTCAATACAAGGCTATATTTCCTCCATCCCTCCTCTGGTGCATTGTGAAACCTCTTAAATCACTCGAATACCTACCAGCTCGACTTGCCCTTCCAAGAGTCCCACTTACCTTTCCAGGTGCATGCTGTGAAAACTAACTTATGGGGCACTAAAAAGGTCACACACCTCGCTCCTCCTGTTGAGCTCTCGGTATGGGTTTGTAACTGTCATTTGTGTCATCTTATCTTACCATCCTATTATCTCAGGCCGGACCTGGCTTCACAGCTACAGTTCGCTTATTAAATGGACTTCAAAGTTGCTCGACAGCAAAATATGTAATAAGTCCCAAATAGCCAAACCAAACCAAACCAAAATCCCAGTCTGTCATCATCATCACGATGATTAGCAAAACCAAACTCACACATATACACCTTCGACTTTGAACATTTGCACAAGAAAGTCTTAACTTTCATTCAAGTTCAAATTCTGGTTCAAGTGGCTCTTTATGCTATGGAAGAATAGCTATTCACTAAAGCTCTATGACAAGGTTTTAAGGCCTTATCGAATTCCCCTGCTTGCTCTTTATTCTTTTGGAAAAAGCTGGAGCTTGTTCCCCTGTCTTGACTATCGAGGTCTCTACAGCGTTGCATAATACCAAATGGCATTAAAGCACTGGCGCCCGAAAAGGGTCACACTGTATTAAGTCAGCGTTGCACACTTATCCAGATAATGTTTAAATAGAATCCTTCTGGTATGAAATGAGCACTTTCAATCTCTCAAAATTTTCAATCTTATGGATTGCATCACTTGTTAGAACATGTTA
The DNA here is from genome assembly GCF_023375685.1 of Ictalurus furcatus. Classification (NCBI taxonomy): domain Eukaryota; kingdom Metazoa; phylum Chordata; class Actinopteri; order Siluriformes; family Ictaluridae; genus Ictalurus; species Ictalurus furcatus. The sequence continues at coordinate 2,822,847 of NC_071272.1, forward strand.
GAGCGGCTGATTAAACTGGCTATCACAACCTAAAGACAACTATGACAATATTGTTAAATAAACAAATTCATGATCCAATAATGTGATCTGTCTAAATGCCAACGTTTGAACATGTAAAAGGAGATCTGTAAATATTTTATTACGGAGCCTAAGAAAAAATAATAGTGCACTCAACCATAAAGGCCTCCCAGATGACTGAACCTAAAGACGGATTTCTAAAAAAAAAAAAAGAATTTTTTTGCACTGTTCTGTGCAAAATAGCACCAACAATTATGAGCTATGCCGCCGAAACACACTACACACAGGCTTCAAGGCTAATATTTTATGAAAACCATTCATTAAGAATTTGAGAAACAGTAACTGGCATGTTTCAGTGGCAGTGAATATTACATATGGTCAAGCCCAAAACACGTGCCACATCTGCCACTGATTCGTACCCTCATTTTAAATATTTTACTAAACCTGATCTCTGCAGTGCTTAGAACCTACGCTGTATGGCCAAAAGTATGTGGACACCTGACAATCACACCCATTTGTGGTCCTGCCCCAAAGACGGAAGCACACGATTGTATAAGATGATTTTATATGCTGTAGCAATTTCAATTGCAATTTCCCTTCACTAGAACTAAGGGGCCCCAGACATGTTCCAGCATGGCAATACCCCTGTGCACAGCGAGGTCCAATAAGACATGGTTTGCCAAAATTGGAGTAGAAGAACTCGAGTGACCTGCACAGAGCCCCGACCTCAACCCCACTGAACACCTATTGCCCAGGCTCAAAACATCTAGTGGAAAGATTTCCCAGAAGAGTGGAGGTTATTTTAACAGCAAAGTGGGAACTAAACCTGAAATGGGATGTCCAGAAAGCACAGAGGGATTTTGATTTGTGATTGTAATCAAACACCACATTTTGATTTACTCCCTCTCACGATCCAAACACATTTAATCAAACCACAGCTCATTCTCGAGTTACATCACCACTCAGTAGGGAGCGAAGATGGATGAGGAGAGTGAAAGTCATGTGGGCCAGGGCCAATAAAAAGTCATGTGAGTCGACAGTTTTCACTTTCATGTAGACACTCATATACAGTCATGTACAGGTAACTATAAAAGTGGATGTTTCTGTAGTAGGAGTTGGGGCAGTACTGTCACAGAGGCATGATGAACCAGAAAAGTAATCCAGTAAATGAAGAAGGAGTTATGATATGCTCCTAGATATTAATCTGATCTGAATTAATCTCATCAGGTTCCAGCTAGAAGGATGCATGGATCCTTTTTGAAATGATCATTAAAAAAATGAGAATATCTATGCACTGACAACGGACTGAACCCACACCAGGCCAGAGTGACTACCATCACATGTCCTTACAGAGTAGAAATTGATAGGAAAAGCGCCACATGTGACGGTTCCAGCTAGAAGATGGTAGAAATGCAACATTTCTTGATAAATATCATTGCCTGTTTCTTGTTAATCAGTTAATTATGTTTCTCTGTATATTACGTAAATAGCATTATGATCTATAGTCTTGAAAATGTAGTTAATATCTAATATCCAATATCCTATTTGTGTTCTCAGCACTTTTCTCAAGGGGGAAACATTGCTGATGAAGAGAAATACATTCTGACTTGTTCAGTAATTCGTGGCCAACAATAAGATGTAAATGTGAATGTAAATACTTGCTTAAATTAAATTAAATTAAATCGACTCTTTTGTTTGCCTAAAGTTGCTTCTTGACCTCATGCCTTCACAACATCGGATTCAAAACAAAATGGAAATAAGTAAGAACGTAAGAAGCTTACCACTCTCTTTTCCCTGAAGTCAATGCCCACGGTAGTGATGAATTTGGGGTTGAACTTGTTGTCTGTATAGCGGTAAAGGAAGGTTGTTTTCCCCACTCCTGAGTCACCGAGAGCCAGGAGTTTAATCAAATAATCATAGTCCCCATCAGTCATAGTGCTGACTGCGCTTAACCTATCAACAAGACAATACACACAGGCAAAAAAAAAAAAAAAAGTTTACTGCAATACTTCCTTAGTGTTTTAATCATTTGAAGTCATGACTGCACAAATATGAATTGTCTGGGAATCCCTATCTATGACGTATTTACAGATATTATTAACACATTTACTGAAGATCAGCTGATTTGTATTGATAAGACAAGTCCAGCTATAGCTGTTCTGTTACACACTGGTGCAAATATTCAAAGGAACTGAAAATCACAGCACGGCATGGCAGAGTCCGGGTGACAGCTGTTTGCACATAATGAAACGAAGTGATTAATACTGAACTTATGTAAAAACTGGCATCCGCGCCAAGCTCTCCAAAAGCACAGCAGACATCTCATCTGATTTAAATGCCGAAACAGATCCTGATACACAAACATGACAGTATTTTTAGTTCTATTTCCCTAATCTCATTCTCTGATTCATACCTATTAATGCGATGAAACTGTTTGAGCATACCAACCCATCACCTTAATCGTATGTAATAAAGTCATTCGTTAAACTGTATGCGTGTCGAAAACACTACCGACATTTAAGGCAAGTTATATAATGCGTATGATCGTGAATGAATGTGTTCGGTGTAGGTACGTATATCTCAATATGACTGATGTACACTTGATGAAACCGTACATCTACATTTAACTCCATGTTCCAGAAATCTCCATGTCTCTATGGATAAGGCATGGTTTAATATGTGATTGACTACACAGTTCGACAAAGGGATAAACTTCTCTAAGCAAATGCAATATGAAAAGATGACATCTTTCCAAGTAGCAAACAAGCTACGTGTAACTTGCGACAACATCAGCTAGATGTTTGTGTGCTATCGAAATAAAACTGTAGATCTGTGTAGGAAAGAGAGAGGAATTCTTTTGATTGTATCAGGGCCATTGTTATGAATCTCTGGAAGGAACTATGGACTTCGATTCCCAGCAGCCACTGCATCACGGTCACATGATCACCCGCACTTGACTCTCATCCCGGTTAACGAGCACCTGTGTGTATTTAAGTCACGGTTTGTACAGCACTCTGTGTCTGGCTTTGTTTGTCTCAAGTCGTCATGTTATGCTCTCTCGTCTCCTAGGTGTCGGTTTACGTTTGTTTTCCTTGTTCACGTATGCTTAGTATCTGTTGTCTTGTTTGAACTTTGAATCTGCACTTGCGTCCGCATTCGTGACAGCCATGCGTATTGAGCATATGATATTTTACTAAACATATTCCGCACAACAAACAATAATCAGCAATGATGACATCAGCATTTACTCAAACATCTTGCATACATCATTTTTATTCACTCCGAATGACTGAAAACAAGCTCTATGAGTAAATGGCCACGGAGTTTGGAGCACTAGACTGCACTGTATTCCTCAATGCTTAGCCAGCTTGCTAACATGAGCTATTTGTGTGAAAGAATTAAGAGTAGTGGCAACTCCAATAATTGATTTTAACCCGAAAGATTTAGTTTTAGAACGTGTTGTCATGTGTGACCTGCGACTCTACACTACACTTCCTTGATTCTGATTGGTCAGAAGATCTTTGACAGTAGTTCCAGCTGCAATTCAAATCAAAGGTTTATATTAATGCGCTTGTTTTGATATGTCATCATTATTCTCGTAACAACTCATGTACAGAGACTCGTATGGCAGATGCTCAACATAACCTAAGCCTGGTAATAAACAGATTAATAAAACGTCTTGTTATTTAACAAAGAAAAATGGCCATGGCGACGCTTGGCTAGATTGTCAGCGCTGTAACAGTCAAAGGTAAAGCTGTTCTTTTACGTTTTCCACCATGGGAAACCCTTCAGGACCATTCAGGGTTTCTTATAACCATCCTGACCCTTGAAATGTCACAGGACATGGATTATGACTTCAGACTGATTCTCTGCAAGCACAGAGTTCATGAGAAAGGCAAAGCATGGGAGGGAAAGAGAGAGATTAACATCAATGACCTTTTGTGCCTCATTGGCCATATTTAGCAATGAACACAGAATGCCCTGTTTATTCACAAGAAGTTTTTCATGTTTCCTGCACGTGTGTTGTTTAGAGGAGACGGCACATGATTCGGAGCATGAGTGATCAGACGATCGAAGGGAAACACCACACAATATGGAACAAAACCTTGTTTTCGTTTGCCGTAACCCATCTACAGTAAACTGGCCGGATTAAATAAATCTAAGGAGCTAAGGGAACAGGTAATATCTCTTATTTTTAAGAACATAACACAAATTAAAATGAACATCATCAGCAATAAATCTATCATATAAATACAAATAAATGCTTTCTTGCCAATTGGAACATCAGCCTACCATTATCATCAGTTCTGAAATCAAAAAACACAACGGCTGAGTTTGCTGACTCACTGGTTCAATAGAGGAATAGCAGACATGCATCATTTTAAGGTCATCTGATTATGTAAGCACATAACTCATTTTCATGCTGCAGACAAGACAATATTTCCACAGTAACCCTAAAATCACCACAAAATTATTCAAACAAACAAACACTATTAATTAGAATATAGTACAACATAACATCAAAAAAAAAGTGTATGGCATTTTCCATCAAGATGATGGACCTACACTTATTCATATGGTCCAATTATCATGCTTCTGTTAGCGTGAATCTTCACAGAAAACAACATCCAAAGACAACAGTTTAGAAAAGTGACCTCCCACCAAATAGACATCATATAATGTTTCATAATCAAACCATGAAAGATTCCTGTTTCGTCGGTCTAGCACTATTGCGTCCAGATTTTCTGAACCGCTGGAGAACTCCTGTTTCCAATGGAAAACGTATATTTGAAATCATCTTCTGAATAAACTAGATATAATATATTACAGCTTTACAAGCTAAATTGTCACATGATGTGATGAATGATGCAGTGTCTCGTAATGATGATTTAAAATGGAATGGTTCAGCCAAAAACCTTTTGAACAATATACTATTGTGGACTCTTCCTACACGTAAATGCTCGTAAATATTAAAAAGGTATTTCCCTTTCAGAAACAGGAGTTATTGGATGGAACAGCTGTTGGGGGAAGAGCTTTCTGCATTTCCGGTTAGTGTGTTTTATTGGTTTGCGGCATTACATTAGTTTACGTGCAATTTTAGTGTCTCTCCTGTCAAAAAATATACAACAAACTAAAGTTTCTTGTGACCTTCTTTATTGCACCGTGGACTAGTAGGCGTGTGGCTACATACTGTACTTCTCAGGACGATACAATGTATCAGGGTTGCACTTTGCGCCTGTCAAGAGGCCTTGAACAGGATAGTGCGGATTTCAGAATCACGACACCAGCATGGCCAAATGGACTGAGCCCACTGTTGGAGCTCCCCATTGTGCTGGAGTCACTTACAAGCCAGCGCATGATTCTGAAATCTGATTTTTTTTTTTTTTTGTTATCAATCTCTTGATGTGGCTATAAGTTTGGCCTGAATGCAACGTTGCACTGATGACTTTGGTTGTATGGCAATGGTATTTTTTTTTTTGCAAACGCTGCGTCATTCGTCCCTTTGTGAATTCGATCAAGGTCTCAGCATGCTTGCACATACACACAAGGTGGTATCCAAGTCATTTTCATCAAGGCTCCATGATTACTTGTGTAACTAGCTTTTCTCTCCAATTAGAACTGGGGTACAGTGTATAGTCCAAAGTCTTGAAAATATCCATCCAAGTTAAACATTGGAATATGATTCCTTTTTCAACATGACAATGACCCACCAAAGTAAACCACTAAATTAAACATAAATCAGTGAAAGGATTGAAAATCCCACTGAAACTCTTGGGAATCACTTAAATAAGGGCATTCATGGATCTTCATGAATGCTGTATTCGAACTGAACAATTCTGTAAGCAGGAATGTGTATATATACACATACTTCTGCACATATTCAGAGACAGTACAATCATGACAGTATATGCAAGCTACATCCAGTACTGGGAAGGTTAATAGAGGATAACAGTATACTTATGTCAGCGATTTAAAAGTAAAGGAACATACGATAAAGTGTGAGCTAGCAGACTGGCCGTTTTATCCATCTACCCATAATCCACCCCAACCTAAATATAATATACAAAATGTTTGGCTTTTACAAAATTTTTTGGACCAATGGAACATATTTAAAGTAACAGGCTAATAGGTGAGGTGTTCTCTGGTACCAATTGCTAGGGCAACAGCAGAGGAGCTGACTTAACCATGGTCAACAATACTACAACTAAACCACCCCGTTCAACATCACATTATCCGAGCAAAAAAAAAAAAACGACTTGTCCCTTTCTACCCTCTTCTTTCAGAAAAACGGCCTTTACTACTAAACTCCATGATTACACTGTGTTTTCTAAAGTAACACAACATGACTAGCAAAAAGTCTAACTTGCTAAGCTAGCTTAATTACCTAGCTTAGTAGTAATCAGTCTGATGAGAGGATGCAGATCGGGTCCAATTTTATGCACTGCCATATATTTAAATTTTTGGGTGAACATTTTTAAGTGTATGGAAATGACCCAATGCATTTATCCTATTTAAAAGCCTTTAAAAATGTCCTTGATCTACAAATTAAGGCTACGGATGCTGAGAAATATCACATCAATATACGTCAATACAGATGTCAAGCCCTATAACCTTTCCATTTATGAAATACTGTGGCATATTTCCTTCTCAAACTCACTCGCAAGCACGCACACACAGTTGGGTCTCTGGCTGTCTCTACAGGAACCAAGCAGACATCTGTAGTGGGGAAGGCAGAGGAGGAGGAGAAAGGTTAACAACGCTGTGGGCGATCGATGTTACACAGGAACCAAGCAGTGAAAGGAAACAAAAGCTTAAAGGAATAATTTAACTACAAAAATGCTAATGCTAAGATTAACAATAGACAAATAAACAATGGCTACTTGCCATCTGTACTAGTTATGCCAGTGAGTTACACAATACCCAGTAGATGGTCCACATGAGCATCAGGTTTATAAAGATTATGTGAATTATGATGTTAAGTGGCTACAAGCAAACCCCTTATAGTCACAGCTTATTGTTTAGTTACAGTGTCCTCTGCTAATATTGGCACCCTTGGTAAATATGAGCAAAGAAGGCTGTGAAACATTGTCTTTGTTGTTTAACCTTTCGAGCTTTTGTTTAAGAAAATGTTAAAAATACTATGCGATTTCGGAAGCAGCCTTTGTCATTAATAACAATGGGTAAGACCAAGGAATGTAGCTGTGATGTGCGGCAAAAGGTTGTTGAGCTTCACAAAATGGGAAGTGTCTATGAGAAAATAGCACAAGCATTGAAAATGCCCATTTCCTCCATCAGGGCAATAATTAAGAAGTTCCAGTCAACTGGAAATATTATGAATCAACCTGGAATTGGACGCGTGTCTGTATCGTCTCAACGCACTGTGAAGAGGACGGTTCGAGTGGCCAAAAAATCTCCAAGGATCACAGCTGGAGAACTGCAGAAGTTAGTTGTGTCTTGGGGTCAGAAAGTCTCCAAAACTACAATCTGAAGTCACCTACATCAGCACAAGTTGTTGGAAGGGTTTCAAGAAAAAAGCCTCTACTCTCATCCAAAAACAAACTCAAGTGTCTTCAGTTTGCCAGACACTACTGGAACTTCAAATGGGATCGGGTTCTATGGTCAGATGAAACAAAAATAGAGCTTTTTGGCAATAAACACCAGAGGTGGTTTTGGTTAAATATGTTGGTGGATCTTTAATGTTTTGGGGCTGTTTTTCTGCCAGAGGACCTGGACATTTTGTTAGGATACATGGCATCATGGACTCTATCAAATATCAACAGATATTAAATGAAAACCTGACTGCCTCTGCCAGAAAGCTTCAAATGGGCCGTGGTTGGATCTTCCAGCAGGCAACGATCCAAAACAAACATCAAAATCAACACAAAAATGGTTTACTGACCACAAAATCAAGGTCCTGCCATGGCCATCCCAGTCCCCTGACCTGAACCCCATAGAAAACCTGTGGGGTGAACAGAAGAGTAGAGTCCACCAGCGTGATGGATTTGAAGCATCTGGAGAGATTCTGTATGGAGGAACGGACTCAGATCCCTTACCACGTATTCTCCAACCTCATCAGGCGTTACAGGAGAAGACTCAGAGCTGTTATTTTGGCAAAGGGACGTAGCACAGAGTATTGACTAAAAGGGTGCCAATAATTGTTGCGCACCTATATTTAACAAAGACAGACAGATATATTTTATAAACCTGTGTTTTGTTTGCAATGGTTTGATATCCATGAGAGCAGAGTATTTTTGTGATTTTTTTTTTAAACAAAAGATCAAAAGGTTAAACGATAAAGACAATTTTCCACAACCTCCTGTGCTCATATTTACCGAGGGTGCCAATATTAGTTGAGGGCACTGTATCTGACCAGCTGCTCCGGCCTGCATAAAAGTAACAACGTCCCACTTCTGTGACTTTTTTTTATTGTGTCTCACAGGATTCCAATCCAAATGCACAAAGCATAAATTAATAGATCATGTAGAGCATTTTTTTTAAAAATCTTCGGAGGTCTGCGTTAATCACAAATGTCCACCAGTTTGACGTTACACACATCACTTCCCGTTGCACTCAAAATACACACTCAGATACACACGCCCGCACACACACACTCGTTCAATAACACAACTGCTGACCTTAAACAGTAACTCAATAAAAGCAAACAGCAGACTGAAGGGATCCTTTGGCATTTAAAGATTAAATGGTTAATGTTAAAAGAAGTGACATGAATTGCTCCTGAGAAGGCCAAAGAATCCAGTCTTTCAACATATCATTAATAAGATGCGAGGTCTAATTTTATTTGATTTGACTACACAATTGTTTGAATGGAATTGCACCAAGGGTTTTTAACTGCGTGATTTAGGTGATGAAGAGGCCATTTCAGATAACTGGCTTATTTTATTTATTTATTTATTTATTTATTTTCATTAGGCCTGACATTTGTTTAATGCAATTTGAGAGTGACATTTAGACAAATCACACACATTGTTCAACACAATCCTATTATGGCCTTTACCAGTCTTTGATAAACAACTACGTGACTGAATGTATGAACTTAAAGTGTCTTTTTCTTTTTTACAGGTTTATGCTTATTGTAATTAACTATGTGCCAATGATAAGTTATATGATCAATCTTAATACTCAATATTCCCAGTACTGTTTTTGGTGGCAATTGATGAATTATACGTGTTTGAAATAGTCGGGACAGGACTATTGCTCCGACTCATAAATGCAAGTTAACTGATCATCTTTCCTTACTGCTTTGATTAACAATCATAGCTATGACCTGAAATAATAAACATTTTAAAAAACCTACCACGACTAACTGCTTATGCAAGTTGCTGACTTGTTTGCTTACTTTAAGGTACGGATATACACGGTAATTTTTATTTCTTTTTGTAATCTTATAAACCATAGTAAAAAGGTTCATAGTAAAAAATTTTTTTTTAAAAACTGTAAGATGAAAACGTAATATTTGCCTGTCCCTCGTTGTAATTGTGTAGATGCAACTTTAAAAAAAAGTGCAAAGCATCTTGTAAATCTCAAAACGCGAACAATGAGGGTTGATGGTTCAAGTTACTTACCATCTTATTAGACTCTGACAAAGCTGTAAACATAGTCCAGAGCAAACATCTCAATTAGCTCTAAATTGGACTATTCATAGATCTTAACAAAATCCTCCGAGTATCCTAGCGTACAAAGCTTCGATCGATAAGACAGATCTAAACCAAATCTATATTAAGTGTTCGAGCAGACCTCATCTGAATAGCCCATTCATGCACCGTTAGCGTCAGTATTTTACACAGCTGCGTCACCGTATATTTCACTACAAGTACAATCCTAACACACACTGCAATCACTGTCTTTTAACAATTAACATTTGACGTTCAGTTATAGCAGTCTTCTGAGCAATACTGCTCTACATCAATACGGGGTCCTGGTACTTCCCTTGAGAGAATCAGAAAATAAGGGAATGTATGAAGACAACGGATTAACTGCAGTAGCACTCTGACAACACGATAGCCAGAATTTTTCAGAAACATGTTCTAAATTTCTATATTTTTACAGTCTGGAAATGAGCGTTGTAATTCTACACTATTCCAGACTTTCTAGCCCTGCATAGAAATCACTTTATTGGATGTATACAAGTGAAAAATGATGGACAGACTTGTATAGTATTTGATAACTGATGAAACAGCTGATCTTGGTCGTAGAGTATTGACTCCATTTTCAGTTAAAGGAGAAAACATGGCCTCAATTCCCCTCCGATCAAAGATTATATCATTTACAAGTGACTTAATGGATTAAACTCCATCAATGCTCTAATTACTGTAAGGCAAAAATAACAACATGATAAAACAACATTTGGCCTAATAATTGGTTCATTTTCATTTGGGACATAATTTGGCCTAAAAGATACAAGTGGCAGCAGTTAAATGGGTCAATCATAAAGCACACGCGCACACACACACACACACAGTCTCTCTTTTCTGTCTGGCTAGGAGGAGGGAAACCCATGAGCAATTTGCTGCCGTGTCACATGCTTTCATCCGTTTATTCCTGAAATGGGGAAAAGTTACAACAACAACAGAGCGATAGAAAGCAATTATATTGAATCATTTTGCCTCCATGTTGCTTCACATTTATGTACAGAATATAGTTCTTGTTTTCTCAGCTAGAGTGTCACGATCGCAATAACAATTTATACTGTACTGCTTTATGTATACTAGACTATATTTTACATGTTCCCCAAACCCAAATATTACCCAAACATGTTCCCTCTTCTTCAGTTTTGCCTCTTTTGCCGTGTCAGTGTGATTACAAGGAATTTCCGACTGCTACAAATCCCTTATTAGTGCATATTACTGGATCAATAAACCTAAATTTCCTATAGCATCATTAATCATATCGATCTAAACAAAAACAAAGCAAAAAACTAAAACTTGATATAACTACGCATCATGAATGCATGCAAAAACGCTTGCCCTCTGGTTCAGAATATTTTCCCCAGAGGGAAAGGAATTATCAAAAGTCAAACGGATAACAACTTGTAGAAAATGGGTGTGCTCACATTCCTGTCTACTCGCGAACGATTAACATGTACTCGTTCACTACTGAAACACACTTGCTACATAAAAAAAAACTCACAAGCTCTGAAGACACAATCAACACATCCACAGTGATGTCCATCTGAATCTGTAAGATATGGATGTCAAAAACTTACCTGTGTCTTTTCTTCTGTTTGACTGTCAGTGACTGAAAAGCAGCTGTAGGAGTGCAGAGGCAGCTAAAAGGCAACAGAACACACCCCTGCTCAGGACAGGCCCACTGAGGTCCCTGTGTGTGTGTGTGTGTGTGTTGTGTGTGTGTGTGTGTGCGTGCGTGTCAAATAGCATAGTGACAGCTATTTAACCTCTGTAGTAGAGCTTTGTTCTATCTGACATCTTCCAAAAAAACTCAAACAAGCCCCAGGCAACTGTCCCTTTAGCACATACACAAACTCACACTCCGTTACATGCACACACTCACTAACACGCACATTTGCATACACACACACACACACACACACACACACACAAAAGCCCTATTTTCTTCACTTCATAATGGACAATAATATATTATTTTACTAATTTAATGACATGTTAACGTTCCATTTATAAAACAGATATTTTTGGTCCTGTGATCTGATTGGCTAAGTCGCATTCAAAGACATTGTAAAATCCTTGACATACACATGCCTGTCTGCATCACTATAACTGAATTCTGTATCACTGTGCACAGTTATAAACCAATAAAACCATTACACTACAGCCATTGTTCTGTCCATGGAATGGCTTACGGTTTGCCTGTTGTGTTGCTTACAAAACAAAGCTTACTCGTAACACTACATTGTGTGCTGGAAGAACTGTTTATTGCAAATATTGTTCATAATACATTTTATTGCTTCTTGAACAATGAATTTGAACTATACGCCGTTTTAGGCACTCCACGTCGCGTCATGCCTAAGAACTCCCTTGATCTTTTCTTGTGATCAAATCATTGTAACACATGCCCTCAAGTGGCTTTTTGCTTATTCAAGGCACTCCACCTATTCATTCAACATTAATAAGCCAAGGTGTGCTAATGGTGGAATTTATCATGGTTTCTTGTTTTATTATTATGAAAAGTTCTGTGTGTAGTGAGAGTTCAAATGTCAGAGTTTGCATAGCCTCCCTGTGCTTTGGGCATTTCCTCTGGGTGCTCCGGTTTCCTCCCCCAGTCCAAAAACATGCGTTGTAGGCTGACTGGCATTTCCAAATTGTCCGAAGTGTGTGAGTAGGTGTGTGAATGTGTGTGCGATGGGTTGGCACCCCCGTCCAGGTTGTCCCCAGCCTTGTGCCCAGCGCTCACTGGAATAGGCACCAGGCTTCACCGTGATGCCATGTCGGATAAGTGGTATGTAAAATGGATGGATGGATGGATGGATGGATAGATGGATGGCTGTCATTTTAACAGCAAATTACTGCTGCAAAAATAAAGACTTCTTGATATCCTTGATGTACTTTAAATCAGGGTTCGTCAACTGGCGGAACACAGTCTGGATGCCAAACCAGCAACGTATTCCGAGGGCTGAATCAAGCACTCGGGGGGGAAAAAAATAAAAATATCGCAGCACACTTGAAGTGTAGGAAAAATTTGTTCTGTTTTATAAACGCTCGGCATTGCGGCCGCGGACGTCCTCTGTCGTGGCTTGTTGCGGCCAGTCACGTGCATTTGTATGAATATACTGAACACTTTCACAGATTTGTGATGTTTTAACACGGCTTGTTAAAAATAAAAGTCAACTACAAAAACAGAATGTTTAAAGATGACTAGACAGAGAAGTAGATGCGTTTATTTTTCACTTGTTTCATCTGTTCAAAGTACACAGGGTCAAAATTGGTTAACATTAAAGTGCCAGTGCAAAATAAAACCACTCCAGACTGATGTTTCATTTGTAGCCATGAACCAATCACAATTACTTATTCAGACTTTTGTAAGCAAGGAATTTTAAATAGCTGGACCTTTACAAATTTTAGTTACATAAAATACCCCTGCCTTAAATATTCTTGTTGAAATAAACCTACTGTATGATTACCTACCTGTACTAGTGTCAGTCTGTTAGCTTAGCTATTTCCAAATCTCTCCTCGACACACCCTGGAATGTGGACCTACAGTACCAACTAATACAGCAACGCATTTACTAAATTCCACCACTAACACACTTTTACACCGATGTCGAACGCAGCGCCGCCGATCTGATTTTAGAATAGAAATTATCTGTTTTTATTAAAGAGGTTTGAGTAATGAACCTGTGTTCTTCTAGCCACCTCTGAATAATATTATTTTTTGGAAAATTGAAAAAAAAAAATAATAATAATTTCACGTTTATTGTATTCATGATAATTTTCTGTTATATAACCTTATACAGTGCGCTTACGCCTAACCTCAGGAACATCTCCAAAGGTTTTGAAGTAAAAGCTGATAAAAATACACATAAAGGCATACGGTACACTGGCTGTGTCATGAAAAGAATAATCAAAACTACATATATCACATTTGGTCTGCATTTTGTAGTATCCACCTCTCCTTTGTAGACTTAAGGTGGATACCAGGGTGTTTGTGTGTGTGTGTGTGTGTGTGTGTGTGTGTGTGTGTGTGTGTGCATGTGAATACTTCAGAGTATAAGAAACTGTTAAGGAAGACTTAAAATGTGAATTCCTCAAATCTTCTAGAAAGTCTGCACAGCAGGATCTGCATATAGAATCATATGATGAATGAATGGTCTTATAAACATGTAACTCCATATCATTACATCACAGTTTTTTAACTTCCAAACAGCACATCTGCCAGCAGGAGGATCCACAAGCACAGGAAGGACTTTAGTGTTTCATTTCTATACGTAGCCTATTATTTGTACTGATTATGATTAAAAGAAAAATATGCTATAATGATCTATGTCCTTTCAAGATAGGTAACGATCGTAGTGTTATAAAATATTATACTATATACACGCTATACTTATATGTATACAATATATGGAGTCAGTTCTATAGTCAACTGTTCAAAACGACACTGAGAAAGTCTCTTTTTTTTTTTTTTTCTTTTGCTTTAAAGGATGATTAAGACTATGATATCACTTTGTATGAAGTGGAGAGGTGTGCGCGAGACTGGGCAGTCAGCTCAGCAGTGCATGCCACCTCAAAGAAGCCGATCCAGGCTTGCTGTCTGACGCTACTGAGGCTGGATTTGAACATGGTGTTAAAACCTTCCAGATGATACTGCAGACATCCCATCTATCTCCATCTGTCCTCTAAGCTTGGATTTTATCATCAGTAAGCCACATAGAGCCACACTCTCGGTTAATTGGCAATTTCAGCTCGTGCATTTTAAGAACTGGTCCATCCTTAAATAGTCCAAGCTTTAAAATGTTTTTTTCTTTTTCACTTTACTTAAAATGCACAAGAAAATACATAGCCGAAACCCCTACCCTAAACACTCTGACTAGAAACCCCTACCCTAAACGCTCTGACCAGAAACCCCTACCCTAAACGCTCTGACCAGAAACCCCTACCCTAAACGCTCTAACCAGAAACCCCTACCCTAAACGCCCTGACCAGAAACCCCTACCCTAAACGCTCTGACTAGAAACCCCTACCCTAAACGCTCTGACCAGAAACCCCTACCCTAAATGCTCTGACCAGAAACCCCTACCCTAAATGCTCTGACCAGAAACCCCTACCCTAAACGCTCTGACCAGAAACCCCTACCCTAAACGCTCTGACCAGAAACCCCACCCATAAACGCTCTGACCAGAAACCCCTACCATAAACGCTCTGACCAGAAACCCCTACCCTAAACGCTCTGACCAGAAACCCCTACCCTAAATGCTCTGACCAGAAACCCCTACCCTAAACGCTCTGACCAGAAACCCCTACCATAAACGCTCTGACCAGAAACCCCTACCATAAACGCTCTGACTAGAAACCCCTACCCTAAACGCTCTGACCAGAAACCCCTACCCTAAACGCTCTGACCAGAAACCCCTACCCTAAACGCTCTGACTAGAAACCCCTACCATAAACGCTCTGACCAGAAACCCCTCCCATAAACGCTCTGACTAGAAACCCCTACCCTAAACGCTCTGACCAGAAACCCCTACCCTAAACGCTCTGACCAGAAACCCCTACCCTAAACGCTCTGACCAGAAACCGCTACCCTAAACGCTCTGACCAGAAACCCCTACCCTAAACGCTCTGACCAGAAACCCCTACCCTAAACGCTCTGACCAGAAACCCCTACCCTAAACGCTCTGACCAGAAACCCCTACCATAAACGCTCTGACCAGAAACCCCTACCCTAAACGCTCTGACCAGAAACCCCTACCCTAAACGCTCTGACTAGAAACCCCTACCCTAAACGCTCTGACCAGAAACCCCTACCCTAAACGCTCTGACCAGAAACCCCTACCCTAAACGCTCTGACCAGAAACCCCTACCCTAAACGCTCTGACCAGAAACCCCTACCCTAAACGCTCTGACTAGAAACCCCTACCCTAAACGCTCTGACTAGAAACCCCTACCATAAATGCTGCTGGTCATCTGCAAATTGGGATTCATCTGTATTCCACCACATCACTTCGTGATCGGAGGTGAACTCGTACCCACTCACGTCGGTTACAACACCGAACTGAATTAATAAGTATGTCGAGCATGCAAATAACCTTCCTTGTTTGTACAGAAATTCTTCAATTGTGCAAACCAACTGTTTTAAGATCTGTCTGTGAGGCTTTCCTCAGACAATCTCGCAGCTGAAGAGTTGTGTTTTTATATTTTTTCTTCAGTATATAAAGAGCAGGCCTGGAGACAGGCAAAAAAAAACAGGCAAGAATGGCTGATGATTGCAAGTGACGTCAATATAAATCATGAAAGGCTAAAATGTGGAAGAGCGAGAGAGAGAGATAGAGAGAGTGAGAGAGAGATGACCAAGGGGAAAGCTCAAAGCGAGAATGACTTTACCTCCCAATCAATCTGGCTGTGCAAAGAAGCACACACACACACACACACACAGAGGATCGAAATGTAGAGGCCCCAGTATGAACCAGTAACCCTCACTCCTCTCCCAACTGCTGAACCTCTGTTTTTCATATTGACTGTAATATGTGTAATAAAATAAGGATCCTTCGCAGAATCGAAAGCTTATCAAAAAGCAGTTGCACAGGAGCTGTTTCATTCTCTACTGCAGTCCCATGATGATAAAACTTTATTGCTGCTATCAATTTCAAATCGGAGCTGGAGAAAGGAGGCACACGACCTACACGTCAATCAGATTTGTAAAAAAAAAAAATATATCGATAATCAGCCCAGATAATCAGCGCAACTTATATTAAAACACTTCTGGTTTTTCATACATTAGGATGGCACCATTACGCGGACTTCGGTCGTTTTCAAATACTGATTAGAAAAATGATCGTTCAAACGCGGATCCGTTTCTTACATCATTTTTTATATCATGCAAATTCACTTGCAAACCATGCATTTGCATTTGGTGCTGCAGTAGGTAGCTTTGCTGCCTCACAGCTCCAGGGTCGCAGGTTTGATCTCCCTGTATCCGTGTAGGTTCCCTCTGAGTTCTCGGGTTTTCTCCCAGGTCCCAAAAACATGCCTGTGACACTAGATTGCCCCTAGGTGTGAATGAGTGTGTGTGTGTGCGTGCATTTTACCCTACGATGGACAGGCATCCCATTCAGGGTGTACACCCACCTTGCACCCACTGGTTCTGGCATAAGTTTTGGATAAACCGACACCCTGATCCAAAATAAAGCAGTTACAGAACACAAACGAATGAATTCCTGTGAACGACAATCTACGACGGCTGCCGTAACGGATGTTTAACCTTTCGTTTCAATGTCTAAACAGGCCTCATTCTGCTATATATATATATATATATTTTTTAAAAAGTACTAGCAATCCCTCCATTTGTCGACTGCACGCTCTCATCCTCACGCTACACCTCCCTACATATTAAACCTCTTTCGCATTCCTGTATGCATTTGACGTTTTCACTCTCAACTATATAGACTTTTGCGAGAGACTCTTTGGTGTGGAGTGCTTTTCAGGGGAGGAAGTGTCGTCAAAGTCTCGTGGAGGTGGCGATAGATTCTCTTGTAATGCTTAAAAAAAAGAAAATAAAAGATTTTTCAGACCTTCACTGCCGTTTAGACACCGAAAACGAAATGTCTAGTAGACGTCGCGACGTGGACGATTAAAAACAGGCAGGAAAGTCATGCACTCCGCATTATGGGTGGTATTAAAACGTTCCAGCAACGTTGTTTTCCAGTAAGGGGCTCAAAGCATGTCTATTGTGGGGAAATGAGGAGGAGAGTAATCTAATTCTACGCCAGACAAATCGCTAGCAAACTCGTGAACTTTCTGCTGAGGATGTTGCGTGACACAGATCGCAAGAACAAGGGGGAAATGAACGAGACAAGTAAGAAAGGCAGAAATTTAGAAAGAAGGTGAGAGAGACGTAGCAAACCAGAAGAAGAGCGAGAACGACAAACAGAAAGCAGGACAGATAAAGAGATGGTGAAAGAGATGAGTAGTGAGGAAAAGACAATAGAGACAAAAGCACTGACCAGAAAAAAGGGAGACTATTTCAAGCAATTTAATAAAAAATCATTTCAGCAAAGAAACATCACAAGGCAGTGATTTATCATGTGTAATTGATAATGTTACAGATTTATGTTTACTTATTGACCCACATGCACGTTGCTGCGGACAAGCAGCAGCATTACGTGCATTACAGTGCAAAATATGGTCTTTTAATAATCTATTAGGTTGTTATATAGCTTAACGAATACACAATTATTTCATTGTTTGGGCTCATCGTGACTATAAAATACCAACAAATCAAAGGATGTAACAGTGGCTCTTTTGTAATGTGCTGCTTTTATAATATGAACTACTGCAGCGTTCATGAAGCTAAACGAACACTGACCCTAATGTGTAGGAAGTGGAAAAATGGTGTGTGTGTGTGTGTGTCTGAGAGAGAGAGAGAGAGAGAGAGATGAGAAGGAACAAAAGAGAGAAGAGACAAAGGAAAAGAGAAGGCGAGTGAGATGAAAGAGAGAATGCATGGAAAGATAAAGGTGTGAGAGATGAAAGGGGTGAGGATGAGAGAACAAACTGAGGAAATAAACTGAGGGAAAGAGTGAGAGAAAAGAAAAAAGATAAGGGGGGAAAAAAAACAGAGCTGGGAAAGAGATGGGTGGTGGAAAGAAAGAAAGAGTGGGAGAAAATAGAGGAAAGCATATGAACAGCAGTAACATGCTCCAAGTATGTGTGTGGGTGTGTGTGTGGTAGTGTGTGTGTGTATATATGTGTGTGTGAATCCTCTACAATCCACAATGACTGGGAGCTCAATACACTGTAATACCAGCCCAAAGAATTCAAGTAGCTAAAATTAGACAGGTTCCGCACAATAATAAATAAAAACAATCTGAATAAAAGAGAAGGCTCGTGCTCATTTTGTGCTCTTGCTTATTTTTTCCATTTTAAAATAAGAAATTATATCATCGTCCGTTTCCACCATTTCGGGTCTAAGTTGAGGACGGAAGTGTGTACGTCACCATATCTACGATTGCACACGTTTTTTTATCTGTTTATGTGGAGTGCCCACTGTCCGAGCACTCGTCTAACTCGTTACTATAGAAACTATATTATATTAGAGCGACTGCATTAAGCCAAGGACTACTGTCAACACCTTGATCGATCAGAATCGTGCGGTGTAAAGAAAATGATGATCACATATTACACATATATGATCAACTAAAAACAGAACATTTTCTGTTGATTTTCCATTCTGAAATTGTGAAATGTAAAGCGTGTAGTACGTGTCAACTGCACAAGCCGCACACACTGCACGTGCCCGATGTAAAATGCCACATTAACATAGGAGAATATTAGAACTGGTAAAACTGCATTGCTTGAGTGGTGCTCACCACAACAGGTGTAAAATGGGCCTAAAATGGAGCTTATCAAAACGTGATAAAGTATTATTATTAGTATTATTATTATTTTTAACATTACTAGTTATGAAGCAGCGTTTTTAATCGATATTTTTATACGTTTTCTGCATATTCAACGAGAACTGGATTTGAAGAACAATATAGAGTATGTGAGGTTCAGTTGGTTTGGTAATTTAATGCATAGAACCCCCCCCCCCCCCCAAAAAAAAAACAACCAGAAAACCAAGAAACACTAAATATATTGCTCAATAAATATGGATATACATCCATCCATCCATCCATCCATTTTCTGTGCTGCTTATCTTGCACAGGGTCAAGGGGAACATGGAACCTCTCCCAGGGGAATAGGTGAACAAGGCTTGGGACAATCTGGACGGGGTGCCAACCCCATCACAGGGCACAATCACACACTCATACGCTCTACGGACAATTTGGAAATGCCCGTCAGCCTACAAAGCATGTCTTTGGACTGGGGGAAAAACCCGGAGTGCCTGGAGGAAACCCCCAAAGCACGGGGAGAACATGCATGCTCCGTGCACAGAGGACATGTGACGCACAATGACGTGTGTGTTACTGTAGTTAAATCCTAAGCTAAAACCGACCCCTAATTCTAACTTCAACTTCAGTACACTGAAATAAATTGTTGGGCTCTTTTAATTCATTTCATTTTTGTTTTGTTTTTTAATAAAAAGCAAGATGTTTTCGAAAAGATGTTCTTTACACGGACACAAGAAGATGTTCAGATAAAACAGCATGTACAAAGTTAAAAATGATGAAGAAATTATTCAATATCCACAAACAACTGCTACTTCAGACACCGTTGCATCTTTGGGAAGATAGTGACAGTGCATGTGTGTGTGTGTGTGTGAAGTCGAATGTATTTTACACAAAGTAATGTAACATCTCTTCATTTCCTCTTTAAAAACCCATTAGTCATTTATCTCACTTGCACATTCTTATTTCAGGATATGTATTTGTCAACCCAGATCATTTTTATATACGGTTTGGACACCATATCAGCTGCAACATTTAGAACTTGTTAGGTCTTAACTGACTCATTATGACTCATTAACTGAGCCATGAATTGTCATTGGGAATTGTCAGATGATATCAAGTTCAGAGTGTAATGAATTCTCTAACTTATAAATCCTTGTGCTAACACTCAACATCCATGGGCTCCTCTAAGCAGCTGAGGATCTGAAAATGAATCTAATTAATGCCCACAAAGCAGAGGAAGGCTATAAAAAGATATCAAAGTTCTTCCAGCACACAGTTTCCAATGTCCAAAATATGATTAAGAAATGGCGATTAAGATCTGTGGAAGTCAGAGAAAGATCCGGAAGACCAAGAAAACACTCAGATAGAACAGCCCATATGCAGGCCAAAAAGGCAAAGCAAAATCCCCAAATGGCAGGAAGGGCCTGCTGGAAGATTTAGCTGACAAAGTGGAATATTGTATTCCCGTGGTGGTGGAATATTCAATTCTGCAGCACTGCTTGCACCTGATCTGCATGGAGGAGTCATCAGAAAGAAACATTACCTGTGACCTCATCATAATATGTATGCAAAGCAACATCTTGACAACAAGTGCTATGGGATGGTGAAGTAAAAAAAAAAATAGAACGCTTTGGCCAAAATCACCACAGGTATGTTTGGAGAAAAAAGGAGCAGCATTTGATGAAAGGAACACCTTAAGCATGGGGGTGGATCTGTTATGCTTTGGGGTTGTGTGGCAGCCAGTAGCACAGGAAACACTGCACAGGCAGAAGGGTGAATAGACTCCAGTACAAATCAGCATTCTTGAAACAAATGTGACACAGTCAGTGAAGAAAATGAAGCTGAAAGGAGATTGGCTGCTACAACAGGACTCAGATTTAATTCTATGGCTGGTTAAAACCTGGTCGAGAATTCGGTGTCTAGATGTCACAAGATTTCAGTAATGACCTACTGAACTATAAATGAACATTACTCCTGAAATGTCTTATTTTTCAAGACTATTCCAGATCTAAATGGAACGTTAGAATACATAACCAGCTGAGGCTCCCTGGCATTTCTGAGGATCTTCCGTGTCGTTAATTATTTAGAGCTAGCAATTAAGTTCCCTTATCTGTCAATACACATTCCAGAGGAAACAGCTCAGTGAATGAAAGTAACACTACAGTCTTAAGAAGATTAAGATTTTTGTTCTGTGGCTCTGAAAAACATTACAATGGGAACTATTACCGGCATTAGACGTGGTGTTGTGATGTTTATTGAAACTGATAGCAGAAGAAGGAAAAATGCTCGATAAGTAAAAACCAGAAGTCCATTATTTAAAGTGTAGATCAGATTCTGTACAACGCATCATTTAGGGTCCTGCCTAAGACAGTAATTACTGACTAATCCAAAAGATGTATACGTCCCTCCAATCAGGCTTCCATCGCTTTTAGAGCATCGGAAAGACACTTCAGCTCGCTCTCCGAATCAAAAAGTATACCAACTTCCCGCCCATCTCCACTGTGATTGGCTGGTATAGACACGTGAATGAATCGGGTGCGGAATCCAACGTCGGCTACAATAGCGTTTCTCACACCCTTTCTTCAAATGTGCCAATCACAACAAAGTGCTGCATTGTACAGTAGCAAGTCTATTATTTTAACTACATTGACCATAGCAAGGTTGACGCATCATTCCTTTTCAATCAAAGTTTGCTAACCAAATAGTGAGGATAAACATGACATATTTTCGTTTTCTTAATGTATTCGACATGTTTTTTTTTTTAACTGAAAGACAATCGTGAAATAAAATAGTGTTTATCTCTGCGACTCGGTCAATAAAATAGTTAGAAAGTTAGTCACTGCTTTTCTTTCACATCAACTCCAGGGAGCTGCTTCTTATGGAATCAGTGTTTTGGGACTTAGCTTTGAATATTTTAAAATGAGGTTGGCCATTTTAGAAACATTTTTAAACTAAGGATGTAGGATAGACGATATTTTAAATGTATAGTCTTAATGTTACACTGGAAGAGCTCTTCCTCAGCAGATGGAGCCCCCTTCCCAACCTTTGACCGCCATGGAGGGTCACAGCAGGTGGAATTGTGATAATTACCCAGACAGCATTGCAGCGCAGTGAGCCAAGAGACCTCTCGTCTCTCTCTCTCTCTCTCTCTAATTCGTGATGGTGTCTTTTTCTCTCGCTCAGTAACAGACTCTGGCTGTTTATCTTGCAGATATTTTCCACCTCACTTTCTCGCCTTCGCTGTCACTTTCTTCATCATTAACTCTCCCTTCCCTTTCCTCCCATTGTTTAGTCTTTCATACCACATATCAAGAGTACATTCTGTAACACTACAGATAAAGTGTACAGATATATTACAAGTTGTATAACACTTTCACTTCTCATATTCCATATCCTTTATGAATGGAAATACAGTTTAACCCTCATTTATTCATTTCCATTTACTGTAGTAACGTTCCTTGTTTATCCTGGTTAGCGTTGTGGAGGATCTGGCATCTAAAGGAAGTCCATTTAAAACTGTAATGCTAAATTGTTCTTTCAGGTTACAAGTGCTAATATTAGCTAGCTACTGTAGCGACAGTAAGAGACGGTTGGCTTTCTATACCTCGTATGTGTGGATGCAAATCCAGTTTGAGAAATGACAAGCCATCACACAGAAAACATGCCATCAGTGTTTTACACCCTGAAAGAACAAAAGCAAATGCTCTCACCCTGTCTCAGTATCAAGCATGTGTTCAAGGCCAAGAAATAGTGTTTGTTTCTGAGAATGACAAGGACTCATTTCATGTTCTTCCAGACTTTCAATTGCCCATGATCATTTGCATGCAGCATATGTGAGCATCTGTGTGTACAGATACGCCAAAGCAAAACAAAACATATTGAACTTTTGTTCAAAAACTATGTTTACACTTGAACGGTCCGTCAAATCTGAGCAACCGAGCAAGAAAAAGCAAAGCAAGGTACGAAACAAAGTACAGTGGAAAAGCTAACCTAGAAAGCATAACATACTGTGATAATTCTGTGTTTAGTTCGGCTCCCCTGACAACAACAGGTGCTCTTACCATGAGTCTTCTCTGAATAGTTCCATGTTATTCGCTTGAACTCCTATGTGTATGCTAGCGGTATAATTCAATGCCACTATGCACATCTGTTTAGTGCTCCAAATATTCATATCTGCATCTGTATTCGGTTTTAAAACAAAAGTGGGCGTGGCCTGAACTCGGATGAGCCACCCAGAGGCAGAAACGGCAGTACCGTCAGCGTGGTCTGTGAACAGTTCCTTAACTTCATATTACTTGGCAGATGTATGTGGAACTGCTTTATTTTCCTGCTTACAGAGTTATTGTTTTTGCTGGTATATGCCTGTGATGTTTTCTAAAAAAAAATATTTTGGTGCTATTTTCCAAAATACTCATTTAAAGCACTGCACCGTGGACCAGACAGCTACTAAAGACAGCCGCATGTGCACATTCAGCATTAAACTGTGTAAGCGACTGCTGTATGGATGAAAGGCTGCCGCTGAAATAAAAGACTGAATCTGTGATCAACTCGCAGCCATAATTCCTCGGAGAAAGCGAGATCCAAAACCATTTCCTTCTGTTTCAAGTTCTCTTTTAGCCGCCTGAATTTCTGTGACTGGTGAAGTTTGTTGAAATGAATTCTTACTGAATGTCCCACTGTAACAGATTCTTCGCCCAATTATTAAACGTCCTGTTCCCGAAAACCGCGTTTTCCTTTAGCCGGTGTTCCTATTTCGCTTGATCGTCTGAGTCATGCCATGACCTCATCAAGGCAGGTTCATTTGGTTCCTGCACTTAATGTCTCCTATATTACATGTTACTCTGGAGAGGAGAGACAACAGGCTTTGTGACAAGCTCTCAATAAAGAGTCACATGTTCTCAGGTTTGGTGGCAGGGACATGAATCGTGATCACTTTATCTAGGTACTGTGACAAATAATGTCTAGTACAATACAAACTAGCTGTACAGCTGGTTTCGTTCTGTAAGATTACGGTGGTGTTTTAAGATCATTACTTGTCATAATGTACAAGATGATCCTGATCAAATCTTGGCCAAATTCCATACCAGACTGTGTCAGGTTATATGATGAATATCTTCCAACGACGAAAGAAAATGACTACCTTCTGCTGACGGGAACATTCAGCAGAAAATGGGCTCGCGTAAACATAAGCACTTGTTTTGGTTACCGTTTACTAATACCACTATCATATTTGTAGCTGTCTCATCAGTCTCGGATAATTCTGTGCCATCCTCGTATTGGCGGTTTTGAGTTGAGGGTCATACCGTAGCAGTGGTCACCCTCTGAGGCTTTAATCAGAAATTTTAAACATTGCCAGAACTTTCTTGCTGGCTGTCTTTGGTCACAACGGCACTAAATCGGCCACGTTACGCAATGAAAACTGATCATTTGACTGATCTCAAGTCACGGTCAAAGAATTCTTTCACGATGTTTGCTTTTCGTCTGCGACGGCAAAATCGTGCTGAAAGTCGTGCGTTCGGAAAGCCGGCTTAAGACATACCATGTTGTGATTAACAGGTCTGTTTGTACTCTTTTTTTCCTTTCCACCATGTCCTTTTTTATAAATCGGGGAGGAGTCTTCGGTTCACAGCTCTCATCTACAAATATTCCACTTTTTGTGCGCAAGTTTCATTAGCTTTCATTTTCCATCTCTCGTTGTTTTCTGATATCCGGTTCTGTTTTGCGGGGCTTCATTTTGTGCGGTCTGTTTCGTGGTGACTGTGTTGTATTAGGCTGCGCACTGCCCACAGGTGTGGAGCCTTGTCTTCACGATGAGAAGTTTAATCATGACCCGGAGGTGACTGTAGAGTAAGTTCAACTTACAGCCTTTTTCTTTTGTCCTATAGCTTCATTTTTGACAGTCTCCGTTTATCTCACAGCTGCGTGCGTTATGCCGCTCACAACGACTTCACACTGACTGTAACTATATCTCCCAGAGCTATTTCTCACCTGATACAGTATCTAAAAAAAAAAGACATCCAAAGAGGTATATCTATATAAGTGAACATATCAAATTGCAACAACAGTAATGGTGGTAGTAATTTTGAGCAGTATTCTAGCTAAAACCTTCCTTTCATAAATTTCCCCTTGGGGATCATACAGTAATCTCTATCTCAACTACACAGATGTATTATAGAACTTCATTTCACAGATCTGACTTTTTTTAACATCTGGTTTGCAGATATTACTGTAGACCGTCACATGAGTGGATAATTATCATGTTTCAAATAGACTTGTGAACTTGTGACTGTGAACACAGAAAAAAAAAAGATCTGCGTCAAGCATCCACATTCTGGGAATAACTTCATAAGAGAGAGAGAAAAAAAAAACCCAGCTGACTGAAATGGAAATGTCTGTGTAAAAAAACTACAAGTCTTCACCTAGACGAACACGATCACGATGTTTTTTGTCACTTTCCAGGCAGAAAAGATCGCAAAACTGTTTAAATGAAAATAAAAATGGGGCAATCTACAAAAAACAATGGGGTGTGCTGGATCAAGTGCTATTTTATAAGCTGTTAAATAATGAGGGTGGAAGCCATATAGTTAAATTAAACCAAACCTGTAGTGAGCAATGTTATAATTACTACTAGGACTAATCATGCGGCAAAAATTTTCAATACACCAAACTCTTATTACGTGTATTACGTATTTATTTCAATGCTTGCCATTTTCCCATTCGTATATTATTGCATTAGTCGTTTTCTTATTTCTCAGTTTTAAATTGCCGTATTGCTTTTACGCATTACGTTTGACGACGAAGGGAAAAAAAGGTCTAGACACTATTGAAAAAACCTCTACTCGAGAACAATCCTCAACCTCAGAGGTGTGAACCACATGCAGGTGATTTGCATAATGAGAAGGGGGAGCCCAGGAAATCGCCCTGGGCAGCTGCGTAAGCCATCTCTGAATACTAGGAACTTTTCCACAGTAAACCTTGATGTAAAAGTCACAGAGTCTGAATACAGCCCGGTAATTTGTAATAATTCATAGTAATTGATCATGTAACTACACTTGAAATTTCCAAACAGTGTGTCACTCTGCAGGGAGGAGGATAAAGAAATGTACATTATCTTCAGTTTTTTTGTGTGTGGCCTAAGAACTGTGGATGTTTTCTACATTAATCGGTAAGCAAAAACACAGAAACAAATATTCTGCATTGGTATACTGTGTTTGATAAGTATACAACACATAATATTACTAACACAACTAGAATTTTATTATTATTATTATTATTATTATTATTACTATTATTATTATTGTCTGGTTTCCTCCCCAAAACATGCCAGTAGGTGGACTGACTATGCTAAATTGCCCCTAAGCATGAAGGTGAGTGTGTGTGTGTGTGTGTGTGTGTGTGTGTGTGTGTGTTTTGCCCTGAGATGGACTGCCTTCACGTTTAAGGTGTGTCTGGATCCACTGCATCTCTGACCAGGATAAAGTACTTTCTGAAGATGAATGAATGAATTAACAACAACAACAACAACAACAACACTAACAGTACGACTGATGCAATTTAAACAAACAGGAACACAGGAATAACGAAAGTAGCAGGTCAGCACTTAAAACTTCACACTCCACTGAAGCTTCACATCATCACCTCGCCTTAATGAACCCAAACTAATGGTAATAAACTTAAGCCGGTGCTCACGGACTGCACTTTGTGGCGCGTGGGATGGAGGGAGGGAGGGGGCCGTTATGACTCACTACCGATGTCCGTTACGACTCGTTTTACTGAATCGACTCTTCCGGATCAGACCCGTTTAAATGAATCAAACTGCACTAGTCGCAATGAACAAACTGACATGTCTGCTGTCTGAAACTGCTGATGCACTTAAAATTTTATAACATCATTTATCGTTATCATATCATACTGTTTTATTACACAACCCAAAACTAGACTCAAAATCACTCTTTCTGCACACTTTGCATTGCACTGAGTCATGTGACTTTTCAGGGAGCTTTTGAAGGCAAAAGAAAGTTGCTTTATATTACAACTATATGACAGCTCATTGACATTGAGGATAGACATCCTTGTTGTATGGACACAGTTAATATAATATGATTTTTATATGAATTTTACCTTTGCAGAAAACATATACGTTTAATAAAAGAGACTTGCACATAGACTTGTTTCAAACCTATCTACAATCTGTTGTTTTGGAGCATTTTAATCCATCTTCAAATAACAAATGGAATAAAATGCGTTCCTGTATTAACCATTAACATGTTCACTCAGAGATAACACTTCATACTCAGTTGTGTGTTACATTAGTATGGAATTAACCCGTACAGACTACTTTAAAATGTCCATTATTAAATAATACATCTTATAGTTTTAGCAATGAGTAACATTACTTACTTTGATAAAATGCAAACATGAGATTACAGACCCCCTTCAAATGGACAATTTCAACGCTGTACAGCAAGAACTAACATTTGCATGGTGATTATATAGTGTGACCAAACATATTAATATCACATTATGATTCAAAATCCAGTTTAATTGCACATAATAACACATACCACAAACACATGCACAATAACACGGTAACAGTGTATCTGTTACTTAACAACAAAGTATCCCAGGTGTCAAAACTTCAATAGTTTCTCAACAAAACAAAGCAAAACAAAAAAAAAAAAAAACAAGATTCAAATACAGATGCTTGGTGTAAAAACAAAACCGACCAAATGTATTAACTGATGCCTTTAAAATACATTTTCGTTCATTCATTCACCAGTTTTGTACAAATTCAAAACAAAACACACACACACAAAAAAAAGGCTTGAATGGTTGGATTTTGTTGTTTTGTCCAAATGATATGAAAGCCTAACTTGCATGGAACCTTCATAACCTGTTGTTTTTAAAATGAATTCATTTCAGATTAATGATTAATATCAAAGACTGGTTTCCTCTTTGGCCATAGGATCGTGATATTTCGCATTGTGATGCTATATTTCTTACTGTTCATCATCAAAGTATCACAACAGCACTAGCAGTCATTTGAATAAAAGACACAACTTGGACAAAAACTTTCAATTCATTCATGTTGGCGAATCGACTCGCCATAAAGAGTCGTTCGAAAAATGAACCGATTCGGCGCTATGACTCACACAGTCAGGCGTCGCGCGAGCGTAGAACGTGATGGAACCGTTACAAATGGAACTTAAATAAATAAACACAGCCAGTGATACAGGCATTAACCGTTAACGCATTCGTGTGTGTGTGTCGTTGTTTTACTTACATATCAGTAAGAATAAGGCTGAAGTCTTTATGAGCAGGTGTGTATCTGCCTTTAGCCGCTGTAGCCCGGGAGATGAGACATTTAATTTTTACATTTTTCACGCAAAAACGGCGGAAAGCGGACCTAGAAAAGGCTAGCGAGGCTTGGTTTTCACTTCTGTGAAATAAATAAAAGGAAAAGAAACGCGTGTTTTCCTTTTATTCGGTCGTCACTCGTTTGAAAGCTTTCAGAGCTTTAAATTCGTTGGCATGACGCTTCGCGGCGGCTTTCCAGCGCGAGCACGAGCAGCAGCAGGAGCAGCAGACCGGGTCCTAGCGCCGACAGCGCAGGTTCCAAACCGCGCATCAACAGGTTGCAGAAGATTCGACGTATAACAAACACGACATGCTCAAAAGTTTGTGTGCACCTGACCATCACAATGATATGTGCTTTTTGAGCAGCACATTACATATTTAAACAACCAGCCCCCCTCCCACACACACACACACATACCCACTTTGCTGTTATAATAATCACAACTATTCTGGGAAGGCTTTCTACTAGATTTTTGGTGTGTGAGTGTGGAGATTTGTGGTCATTCAGACACAAGAGCATTAGTGAGCTTGGGCACTGATGTTGAACGGGGAGGCCTGGGGTGCTGTCGATGTTCCAGTTCATTCTGAAGCTGTACGGTGAGGTTGAGGTCAGGGCTCTGTGCAGGACACTCGAGTTCTTCCACTGCATGAGGTCTTCAGGGGTAGTGTCATGCCTGAATATGTTTGGGGTGTAGTGGAAACAATCTTCTTTCCAGCCTAAGTCAAAAACCGTCAGAGACAGAGGGTTTGTAGATGCCAAAAATAAGCAAACTTGATTGAAACAATAATGTGAGACAGTCTGAAGAAAGTCTAAATTATGCAAACACACACAGGACCTTTTTTATATATATATATATATATATATATATATATATATATATATATATATATATATATATATATATATATATATATATATATACCTTTCTGTCATAGAGAGCTCATCTTAGGCGGGGTTTTTACCTTTTCTCATTAAAAACAGAACAATCTTCTTTTCCACAATTAATTATTCAAGTCTATATGTTATCTTAAATTTGTGGAGCATGCGCAGGTAGTTGTTTTTCTTAAAAAGGTTTTATGAGGACAAGGTTTCTTTTAAAAAGGCTTTCACTCAGACAGAGTCTTTGTTTTTTGTATTTCTCTGAACAAAACTCCATTCTTATGTCTCAGTGAGTTTTCTTCTATATGCCGTCCTAGCTGATATCTGCCTCCCTTCCTGAGACCCTATCCTAACTCGTTAATTGGTATCGGGCTTCAAGGTTGTTTACTTACAAAAGTATTTTCAGCGAATATCTAACGCCAATTTATTGCTGTGTAGAGAGGTGCAGGATGACACAGAAAAACAATTACTGTGCATTAATCTAACTCAATACACACTTAGAATATAACTTGGTTAAAAAGTGTTCTGTGGTTTTAGATTATGTTTCCAGATACATATAGATCACGCTTGTTAACTAATATTGATTATTAGATTATGCTCATAAGTAACAATTCTAAATGCTGGTTATACATATTGGTTGTACTTTCTTAACCTATCTAAATGTTAGTTATACATATTGATTACACTTCATCAATATGTTCTTTAGGGGCCTCTTAGTTCCAGTGAAGGGGAAATTATAATGCTACAGCATACAAAGACATCCTATACAATTGTGTGCTTCCAAATTTGTAACAAAAGTTTGGGGAAGACCCACATATGGGTGTGATTGTTAGGTGCCCAAATACGTTTGGCCATATAGTGTAGAGAGAACGTTACAGTGCTGGTATTCTGTACTACACAGTATAAATGTGTATATACTGCCATGGAGCATTGTGTCATATTTGAAAAATATGCCATTATTTTACATGTAAAAAGAAAAATAAATGAATGTTGCATAGATCACAGCTGATCAGCAAAGACAATTATATATATATAAAATGTAGATTTGATTATTAATTATCCTGAATTATTCTAATGATGAATTCTGGATAATAGAGGGACAAAGCACTGATTAGATACTAAATCCAGAGTGTCCAAAGTTTAATATCTAAAATACAGTACCTGAACCTAATACAAAATGCTTGAGATACAGACAGATTAAGTTCTTATATTGTTTTTACATGCCTTGATGAGCTCGGTGAACTCTTACAAAAACAAAGTATGCTATTCTCATCTTTCATTTTAGAACTAAGTATCTACTAGTCAGTTATAAAATGGATATAGATGCATATTAGATATTCAGATTTTGGGACATTTTTAGTTTTTGGTTCTTTATTATTTT
Organism: Ictalurus furcatus; assembly: GCF_023375685.1. Taxonomy (NCBI): domain Eukaryota; kingdom Metazoa; phylum Chordata; class Actinopteri; order Siluriformes; family Ictaluridae; genus Ictalurus; species Ictalurus furcatus. Next base: position 2,853,528 of record NC_071272.1, read on the forward strand.
TTTATTACATCGTCTAGTACAATTTTATTGCAACAGAAAAGTGATTCTACTCTGAATCAACCCGACTACAGGAAGTGAACTCAACATGCTGCGTAATTTAGGTTGCATGCAGCCTGGTTTTGTAGCGGCACGCTCATAAACCAACCCACAGGATCTAAGATGAGCCAAAGGAGCTGAAATGTGTTCTAAATATTTATACTGACAAACAAAATGAGGAAATATATGCTGAATGTGGCACTTTTTTTTTTTAAACTACTTATTTACATAATCAACTAATCATTTAGCTAGTGCTGGCTCCATGTTTGTGCTTGGGTACGATTTTTGCAATTTCTGTGCACACTTGGAAAAGGTTTCTTTCAGTTTTTCCATTTCTAAAATGTTGATTCATGAGTTTTATGAGTATATTTTAGCCCTATCAATTTTGATTGAGTCTGATTCAGACTCGGCAAACAAGCTAATAGTCATGGAAGTCATGCGCCCTCTCAACGGGCTGCAATTGCCAAATAACCAAGTGCTTCTTTGCCCTGTAAATGGACCCTCTCATTCAATCTACTCTGGGGAGTCCAGTACTCAACCTTTAGGAGGGAAATACAATGAAGCTTGATGTCATGGGGGATAATCACTGCCCCCGGGGCTGCCTTGGATCAGCACTACAGACAGCAATGGGAGGAGCATGCTGGACAGCACCCAAACACAAACAGAAGCACACCAACCCAAGGAGGAGCATGGCACAAGAACTTGCTTCAGAGCAATAACCATTCTGAGCAGCCACAGCGAGTGGCTACTGAAGACAGAAAAGAAAGGGCTGCATGCCCAGATAGACTGCAGAGACTCCATAGACACTGTGCATATGATTTAAAAAATAATGCTGCGTGAACAAAAGCGCAAACAATGGTTATGTGTTACTAAAATTTAGATTTAGATCATGAAATCGTAATATGGCTTGGACGACCAACAGTGTTGTGTTTACCTTATTCCTGTGTGTAGCTTCTTCTAGTTTTTTGACTTTATTGTGTCTACAGTTTTGTCCTTCCTGTATACATTTGTGTTTAACAGAATGTTTAGACCTCAGAGAGATCTCAGAGCCCTGACATTTCAGATCTGAGTTGGCATGCAACTCACACCAACTCTACATGGGAACTGCAGCAAGTGCTATTAGAGGCCCACTGGGACAGGAAACATTCTGCCCCATGCTCGTGGGAGGAGCAACAGTTGACATTAATTTGACTAATTTAAAATTACTCAGCGAAAAACTTGGTGCTGGATTGTATGCTGGATAACTGTGTGGTATGGTCTCAAGCCGCACTAGACAGGCAGCAGCACTCTGAATCCTCTGTAGAATGCACTGTGCATTGTAGAATGTTTCCTCTTTATGTCAGGTGGTTCATTCGATGTCCACATCGATCAAAATATGGCTTCAAGAAAAATATAAATAATTGTATTCATATTAATATTCAGTCCTAATAAATTTATGACATGATATACTATGAGGGCAGCCGTGGCTCAGGTGGAAGAGCGGGTTGTCCACTAATCATAGGGTTGGCAGTTCGATTCCCGGCCCACGTGACGCCATACCGAAGTGTCCTTGGGCAAGACACTGAACCCCAAGTTAGTCCCCATGGCAAGTTAGCACCTTGCATGGCAGCTCTCCTACCATTGGTGTGTGAGTGTGTGTGAGTGTGTGTGTGTGTGTGTGTGAATGAGAACCAGTGTAAAGCGTTTTGGATAAAGGCGCTATATAATTGCAGACCATTTACCATGTACTAAAATATTTATAATGTTAATAAAATATAATGTATGATACTGTTCAAAGATTGAGATTGCTATATGTGACCTATACATATTTAACAAGAGGTATGACTTAAGCAGACTTAATGAACAAAGAAATAGGAACAAGGATCATGCGAAGCCATAAAAAATGACGGGGGTTAACTAAGGAAAAATGTATGCAGGCCAGAGATGTGTGTGTGTGTTGATTTAGAATGAAAGAAGAGAATCTTAGCAGTAGCTACAGAAATGGGAAAGATTTCCTCAGTTTTCTCTCAGTGCAACCTGTGAATGTCAGCCAACCACGGGCCGACAGGTGTTGGTTTTGAGGTGAGAGGGCAGAGTGAGTTTAATGGTGTAGAAAAGAAGCTGTGAAGACGTGGAAGTGGCGGTGTCAGAGGGCTAATCTGGGTTAAAAGAGAGACGATTCTGGTGGTCGAGATGAGAGCACAGTAGAAGATGGGGGCAGCGTTTGAAGTTTCTTTTGTACCCTTGCACTAAACTGTGCTTTAGTGCAGGGGTTCCCAAACTTTTCCAGGGCAAGACCCCCCAAATGGCATTAACATTTGACCGAGGCCCCCCTTTTGCAAGATGTCTTTAAAACACATTAAAAATACAGACTTCTGAATATATCCCTCTTTTTTTTTTTATTAATAATTACATATTACATCTTTACATTACATTACATTAGGAATTGATTGTGTGTGTGTGTGTGTGTGTGTGTGTGTGTGTGTGTGTGTGTCTGAGAGTGAGAAAGAGAAAATAGTGGTGGGAGGGATGGGCACACCAAATTATTGAGGCCCCCTGGGTGCCCCCTGGCGGCCCCCACTTTGAAAACCACTGCTTTAGTGTACTTTAGTGTCTTTTAATAGGTGCTGCACCCAAGTGGTCTGTAAATCCCATTAACAGAATTAAAATCTTGACAATAAGCCTCTTTAGTGATATACATAACAACAAGGATGAAAATGGGGTAGCAGTTACACAGGGAATCTGAATATTTTATTTTATTTATTTATTTATTTATTTATTTTAATGGCTTAAACTTTGGATTACATGACGCCCTGCAGTTCCCAGATACGGGATTTCCAGAAGCATCCTTACACCAATACAAAAAAAGGTCGCGCGCCCTCTTCTGGCAGTTTGCGTGCAAGTTCTTGTCAGCTGACCTGAACGGAAATCACATGACCAGCACGAGACACACGAAAACAGGAAACCGGAAGAGCTTTTCCAGTCCCTTGTTTGTGTATCGGTGAGCTGCTATATTAAGACAATTAACTACGTATTTCAAGGCAGTTCTGCCATCGAATTATTTACTAGGTGTAGTAAACGGTACAGTACAAACAGAATGATGATGGAAACGTCTGTAGAGCTGTATTAGCTCGTTAGCTACCTTCACATTCGTCATTCCGCTTTGTTTTTAAACACATTTTAAGCTATAGTTCATTAAGTGTATGTAAAGTCTATGGTATCAGTTGTGTAAAGCGTAAAAAGTAGGCGTTTGTATTTATTTGGCAACTTATAGTTTGACAAAATGCAGACATAATATTGCCTTTGGCAGTATTAAAGTGTATGGTATGCGTATATAGTGTAAGGAATAACACACTCTGGGATGTGCTGTCATGGGAAAATAATCAACGACGGGGTGGTGTGATGTGGCTAGATGCGAAACGTTGCCAACGCAAGATTGGTTATTTTCCTATAACGCTGCGTCACAAAGTGTTTTAGTCTTCTTATACAAAGCACTTCGCCAACTGTAGTTTTATTCTGTAGCCTATTTATCATAAATGACATGTCATAATTATTTTATACATTCATAGTTACACTTAATGATGTGCAACGTCCACAAGACAAGTTAGTTCCTGATCACACATATATTATAGTTCCATCACCCACCTCTGTTTTCTCACTCCTGATGTTAATAAACCAAAAAAAAAAAAAAAAAAAAGTGCAGCTTGTCATATTACAGAGAAACCAGAAAGTGCAAAGTCTTCTGTCCTGAAGACGTCAATGGCAGAAAACATCCTGACCTTTAAACAAAACACCGGAGACGTCTTCCGTACATGTTAAATAACCATTTGCGTCATTATAGAAGGCTTTTACTATATCCATTCACATGCTGTTTCTTGGTTAAATAACAACACCAGATCTGTTTATTATCAGCCTTTTTTTTCTGTCCACCGTACCAGTTCTTGTGAATGAGTTGTTACTGTAGACGTGACAACATATTAGAACGAGAGAATTAATATAAACTTTAGAGGTTTATTGCCAGAGCAAATTAAACACCAATCAGAATTGAGAAATCTACAACGCTGTAGGAAATACCGTGGTGTATTGTGCTCGTTGAACAGCCTGATGGGGAGCACCTGTGTTTAAATCGTGTAACTCATTTCACGATGGAACGATATATTTCTTATTGGCAGCAGATGTAAGGATGGCGTCGGCGGTGGAGAGAACAGATGATCTCGTGCGTGAATATTTAATATACCGCGGATTTACGAGCACTCTCAAACATCTAGACACTGACATCAAAGCTGACAAAGAGAAAGGATTTCGAGTAAGTATCTCAAAGGAGTTGAGCAATGAATGTTTTTTTTTTCTTTTCATCGTGATGGATCTTAATAAAATAACTTTATATGTATTCTGCACCCAACAATAATATTGGCACCCTTGGTAAATATGAGCACAGAAGTGAAAAATTGTCTTTGTTAAATAGCAGTATGCAGCGTGATGCTCTGCTGGGAAACCTTGGGTCCTGGCATTCATGTGGATGTTATTTTGACACGTACCACCTACCTAAACATTGTTGCAGACCATGTACACCCCTACATAATATTAAGCGGGGGGTTTTTAATGTTATGGCTAATGGGTGTGTGTGTACATATAATACAACATACATTTTACATTATGTGCATTGCGTTCACTCACAGAATCACATGTACCACAATGTAACTCTGTTAAATCACCTCAAAGTAACGACATGTTTTTCACTCTTTAAAGGAACTTAAAGGGACGTTCCATCCTGAAACACAATAAATGTGCTTACATGTAAATATTTGTGTTGTGTTTAGTGAGTCTTCTATTCTGATGAGCATGTACTGGTTATACGCCCCGCTAATATCACAGGGGGATATTCATTTCAGTTCCATATCAGTCCTCGTTCATTTATCCATCTTCAGTAATGCTTTATCATGCTCAGGGCTGTGGTGGTGTGGTGCAGAATTGCCAAGTCATGTGTATACTAATGCACACTCCAAAACCCAGGTGGATAAAATAATCGACCAGCTTCATCAGTTCATTCAGAGCTATGACCTTGCTGGACTGAAAGAATATTGGAGCTACCTGGATCACAGATTCTTCAGCCGTTTGGAGGATGTTTACAGACCCACTGTTAACAAACTGAGGACAAGTCTCTTTCGTTACTACCTCGTGTTCAGTGTTCAGGTAGGCGACTATTATATATTCATATTACGATAATCTTTTATAACTGTTTAAAGTATTAACTGACTTAACACAGCTAGCTAACAATGCTTTAGTAACTCACAGTTACGTGCTAGATACTTACCTTAAACACACAACTATGCAGATTATTATTATTATTATTCTGTGTTTACCTTTTATCCTCACGTTTTCCTTTCATCTTACTCAGACAAAGAATCTGGAGAAGACTCAAGAGTTTTTCCAGAAGCAGGCTCTTGATCTTCAGGGCCAGGCAGAATGGCGTGATTGGTTCATTCTGCCATTTATTCCAGCACCGGAACAAAATCCGAGCTTCTCTCCATATTTTTCCCGCCAGTGGGCAGATACTTTCCTTGTTTCTCTCCACAACTTCCTCAGTGTTCTTTTCCGGTGTATGCATATCCTTCCTGTACTCTGCTTCAGGACATTTCAGGGATGGAACCTCTATCTGATATCTAGCAACTAAGATCAAAATGCGTTTAAATGTATTCAACAATCATAAAACGATTAAAAGAATAATACAAATGTACAAATACACTTAGCTAAAAAAAGTTGCAGTTGCACAATCTGTCATATTTATATTAAAAATATGATTGGATATGAAAATCCATACAGTTCTTAGTACAATGATGTACCATGATGTAGGTTCCTTAATATGCTTACCCCAGCCTGTGCTTCTGAGTTTTGATGCTGAAGTTCAGAGAACCACCAGCATCCAGGAGGAGAATGAGCAACTGCGCCAAGTGGTAAAGTCTTTTTTCATCTTCAGTGTAAATAATGAACGCAGCGGAGCACAGTGGCTTAGTGGTTAGCACGTCTGCTTCACACCTCCAGGGTTGGGAGTTTGATTTCTGCCCCTGCCCTGTGTGCGTGGAGTTTGTGTTTTCTCCCCGTGCTTCAGGGGTTTCCTCCGGGTACTCTGGTTTCCTCCCCAGTTCAAAGACACACATTGTACGCAGATTGGCATCTCTAAATTGTCCGTAGTGTGTGAATGGTTGTATGAGTGCGTGTGTTTGATTGTGGCCTACGCTGGGTTGACGCCTTGTCCAAGGTGTCCCCCACCTTGTACCCCGGGTCCCCTGGGATAGACTGTAGGCTCCCCCGCGACCCTGTATAGGATAAGCGGTACAGAAAATGGCTGGCTGGATAATGAAAGCAGATCATATATCTGATCATATATAATCATATATAATCATATATATCATATATAGATCATATATAATCATAGCACAGTAACCTGATACTTTCTTGTATGCGCTTAGTCAATGATTGACATTTATGCTTCTGTTTTGTTTTTGTTTTCTTTTCAGTTATTTGCACTTCAAGGAGAATCGAGGCCCAAGAAAGCAGAGGAGATGTTGCATCACAAACTCCCTGCTTACGTCCAGCACATGGACCGACTCGCAGATACAGAGCTGTGAGGGCCGACTTTTGGAACCGAATCAACAGTTTTATTGCAGTAGTGGTGTTTTTTAATTTAACTGAAGGATACTGTTTTGAGTCTACTAACAAGAACGGTCTTAATTGAATCAATTAGCAGAAGCTAATCTTGTTAAATGAGGTATCTCAGACAAGATTACATCACGGGTCCTTGATGTAAATCCACAATGATTTTTGTCTACATTTTATGTAGATAAAATGATAACACTACAGATATCCTTTAACTTTGACAGCATGGTAGAGTTTTAGAAGATAAAGCACAAGCTATCTGACTGTTGTTTAGTAGAACAGCAGCAGTTAGAATAAATTTCACTCCGCCAAAAACCTAGCACTAAGTCAAGATAAGATGCTTGAAGATTATTTCGGCGAAATAGTAGGCCTTATAAGACTTTAAAAAAAATACAGCTTGTCATGATACTGGGAAACCACGACGCCCTCCGTCCTCAAGACCTAAACGTGTCTGAAAAAGAAAAAAAAAGACTTTTAAAAAAAAGTGCTGACACTGGAGTAATAATCATCTTACAGAAATGTTCACAATATCAATGATTACATGTTATTTTTTTAGAATTGGTTTATGTGGCGTGTCTACGTTGATTGTTTGGTGGAAATTAATGGTAGCTAATGAAATAATATAGAATGGAAGATAACCAAGGCATGCCAACAGCCTAACCTGTTTCTGTCCATAAGGCTCGTCTGCTTCATTTCGTTTCAATGAAGCACTTTTTCAAATTTATATCAGTTCAACTCTAGACTCCATTTCATAAAATTATTCTTAATAGTATTCCGGTAAATACCAGTAAATGTAACATCAAAAGCATGCAAATAAAGTAAATATAAATTGATTGATAAAGCGGTCAAGGCAATCACAGAAGCCGTGCAGTGAACAGATAACAGTCTGTCCATTTGAATGAAATATCTAGCATCAGATTTCAGTTTCAAATCGAATTAGTTCTCTGCTAGCTGATTCATATAAAAACAGTGTTTGTTAGTGGACTCTTTTTAGTCTTTTAGAGCCTGCTGTAGTGCTAAAAGAAATTTAACAAGGAATAAAAATTCCTGTGAATTTTTTTCTTGTTCTGTTTTGGTTTTTGGATTAAATGGAGTATATCCTCAGAAGCAAGTAAATCTCCTGTAAGGCCATAATCCTAGTCTTGGATTAATATTTGGATGTTTCCATTATTTATTTTCGCAATAGTATTTTGCAGAACTACCCATGGGCTAGATCAGATTGTTTGTTTTAAACAAAAATAGAAACCATCCATAGTTGGTAACTTATGAGACATATGGCTCCTTCTGTCATTGCTAAGCATTCATATATGGAAAAACTTAAAAAATGCAAAATATAATATATTCAATTAGTAATGCTTATATGTATTTATATATAAAATTGTATAATTGTTTTATTTTTCCATTATACTAAAAGTAAGCCAAGCTTCCTCTTCATAAGTCATAAGACAGTCTTACCATTCAGCAGGAATTCTGCTTACGCAGTGGTGCTTACACAGGCCTTATTGTTTCGTGTTCAGTTTTAAGGCCGTGTATTGATTTATTCATCCAAATTCCTCCAAAGCGATTTATTTATGGACCGATGGAAGAAGAGAATGAGGCGTGCATGTGTGTTTTGTCGCAGGGACTTGGTGTCGAGCCAGCGTGTCGTAAACCCCACCACTCCTTCAAGGAATTTCTTCTCCTTTTTGCCTCAGGGCAGAAGATTCCCAGTGCGAACACCTCAGGGGGCAACAAGCTCCTCCCCTACACAGGCCACCCTTGGGAGGAAGGAAACCTCGGCCAGTCAGGTTTAATTTTTGAGGAGATGCAAAAACTCCTGATCGGTCCTCTGGTTGTTTTCATCAACACTTTTGCACTGAAGGTCTTTAAATGATTGTAAATTTTAGGTTATTATTATTATTTTTATTTTCTGGTCTTAGTTCCTGACAACCAATTTATCATAAACTGACACCAAAAGTTATTTTTGTTTTGAGAAATGCTTAAATTCTGTCCTTTTTTATTGTAGTCGGTGAAGATAAAGGACCCCACAACCTCAAAAGAGTCCAAGATGACCTCTGTTGCTGCTACCTTGGTAGATACAGTTGCAAGGCAAAAGAAGCAGATGGATCATGAGAAAGAGAGAAAAGAGCTTTTCTTCAAACAAGCAGCACAGGTCCATTATTATTCACTTACTGTATATACATGTGTACATAAGGCAGTAGGAATTATAATGTATGCTGTATGATCAAATTTACACTAGGCTATACACTAGTTTGGGAATGAAATAAAAACTTTTAGAACCCTTGTTTGTGTTTTCTTTCACAGACTTCTGAAAAGAAAGTTGAGGTTTCTGAGTCCGAGGGTCAAATGGAGGGCCAGTGTGATGTAACTGACTCGCCAACCAAACAGGCTCAGGCTAACAGTGAAGCGGGCGGGTCTGGGGTTGAGCAACCATTCATCAAACTTAGTCAGGAGGAGTATGGAGAGCATCACTCTTCCATCATGCACTGCAGGTGGGTGGAGATACAAACTTTGCACATAATCAAGTGTATCCCAAAATACTAGCTTTTGAAAGTAACGTTTCTTGGAGCATTAGAGTGGAACCTAGATCTTATGTTGATTAGATGCTCAGCGGATGCGCCATGGGGAAGGGGGTGCGAGGCAGGGTATGAGCGGGCTTGAGTGGTAGACGAGGCCAGGGCTTGAACTTGGGACGCCTGATTGGTACCACGCTGGAAGCCAGAAACATCTGGCACCGAGTAACTGGAGTACTGGGGTTTATATACTCTGCTTATTGGTGGTCCAGAGGTGTGGAAGGGACAGTGATGGCGAGGCCAAAGGTGGGCATGACAATGACGGCGAGGCCTTAGAGGGGAGTGATGACTACTGCGAGGCCAGAGAAGGGAGCAACAGTAATGGCGATTATAATAATATAATAATCCTGTTCACATACCTTTCTCTTTTTTTATCATTAGGCTTACACATATTAACACACTATTGATTGTTTTTTGAACAGGGTGGACAGTTCAGGTAGAAAAGTGGCAAGTCTGGACGTGGATGGCGTAGTGAAAGTTTGGTCCTTCAACCCCATTATGCAAACGAAAGCCACCATTATGTCCAAATCTCCTCTGCTCTCACTGGAATGGGCTACAAAACCAGACAGACTGGTAAGAAACAACTCATTCCTTCTTTTCACATTTTGGCATAAACGATGGAAGTCAGTAGAGAGCGTTTGAACCATTTGTCTTTAAATTTCAGATAATAAAAATGAATTTGAAAGATCTCTTATGGCCATTAGTGAATAACTACCATGTAGAAGAGTGACAAATTTACATTTAGCTAAAATCCCTGCTTTTAGCAATTTGTACTATTTGACGTAGAAAGAAAGCTTTCTTTCAGGTGTGGTTAATCTTATTTTGTCAATTGTGTTTTCTCTGCAGCTGTTGTTGGGCAGTGGGGTTGGCACGGTGAGGCTGTATGATACTGAAGCTAAGAAAAATCTGTATGAAATGTCTATAGACGAAGCTCATCAACGGTAAGAAAAGTTCAGTTCTGGCAGATGTTTGAGAAACCTTTTTAAAATGGGCAGGGATAAATTAGACAACAGTCTCTCTTTCTTCTCTCTTGTGAGGTTGATAAGACAAAAATGCAGCTTTGTATGTTACTGAGAAACCACAAAGAGCATCGTTCTCCATCCTGAAGAATTTCCCATCCTGTAAAACTTCGTCACAGCACTCCCTCTGACTGCTAAAAAGCACTGACCCTTCCAAAAACCGTTAAATAATCGCCTCCCCACCGAAAACCTCACCATATCAACAGTTACACGTTTGTGATCCTGTTTATGTGGAGCATCTGCTATATACAAGTCCCTGGAAAAGTTGTTACTATAGAAACCATAACGTATAAGGATGAGATGCTGTTAGAGAAGTTTAATTGACACCTTCTGACCAATCAGAATCAATCCTTCAGCAGTCTTGTAGTATAAATGTTATTGAATGGATGTTTGTATATCTGTGTGTGTTTCAGGATACTATCACTGGCCTGCAGTCCCAGTGGAACATCGTTTGTATGTTCAGCAGCTGCTTCTGTGGCTCGTTCGGGCAGCATTTCAGAAACAGTCCCGCATCTGATGCAGCCCCTCTCCGGAAAACTGCTACTCTGGGACACTAAGACTGTCAAACAACAAGTAAACACTCTGGTTGTTATTCCGGTGTTGAGCTATAATGGGCTTTGTTGTGGTATCATGTTATTTTCAACACCATGTGCTTAATGGTGTTGTACAGTATTGTCTGGGTTATTCACACTCATACACACTCACTTAGACGTCTTCCATTCTTGTGGCGTTTTATTGTGATGTGATGTAATATTAGAATGTTAACTTGTCTATTGAGTCCATAGCCTCTATTTTACTCGGACCCAAGACACTTGGTTGCACATAATGTGTTACAGTGTGTGTTAGTGAATATTGTGATTCTGTATTGTTGTACATTACATTGTGGTGTGTGTGATTTATTTATTTATTTATTTATTATTTATCTGTAGCTGCAGTTTGCACTGGAGCCGGGGCCTGTAGCTGTAAACTGCATTGCGTTCAACCACAACGGGAATCTTCTGGTAACTGGAGCTGCTGACGGCATCATACGCCTGTTCGGTAAGATCATTATTCAATTATTATTATTATTATTATCATCGCTGTTGCAGAATCTGCAAATGTGGACACTAAAGTAGAATTTATAAAGTCATATGTATATTTCCTGTTAAACTTTTTAACGTTATTAATTTATAGCCAATATGTAATACGCGTATGTTCATGGTATGATAATTTATAATATGATAATTGTTTAAACCAATATTATAGTTTTCAGTACATCATAGTATCTCTGGGTAGAGCTTCACCTTGTATGCAACATCACACCTGGTACAACATAACTGATAACATTCAGTAATTTCTAAAAGACAATTGTAATAATAATTGTAATCGGCAACTTGCTGTTGTATAAGTGGAATAAAATGCACTGGGATGTCCAGCTATAACACATCACACACATTTTCCCATTAGAATATGCCCCATTGTGTTTTATTCCTTACATAACATTGCAACAGCTATGCAATGATTCTATTATCTGTTTATAGAAACTGATAAAAACATATATTTTTAAAAAAGATTTCCTAAAAGACTCATTCTAGGTCTGCTGTGGCTTATTAAAACACTGTAGAAATCTTTCTTGTTAGGCAGCATTGTGTTAAAAACGTTTTGACATTGTTACAGATATCGCATTATGTACTGGACTTCAAAGTATTTTTGATGCCATTTAACCTAGTATAGCATAATGTTAGCAATTTTTTGTCAAAATTTACTCATTAAACACGTTGCACGTTAATATCTTTGTTATATGTCCATTCCTTCACGTCACCACACATCTCATCTGTCCTACCGTGCAGACATGCAGAGGTATGAGAGTGTTATGAGTTGGAAGGCTCATGATGGTGAAGTTTACAGTGTTGAGTTCAGCTATGATGAAAACACTGTGTTCAGCATTGGAGAGGACGGCAAGGTAAGTCTGTGTGTGTTAAATCTGCTAAAGGGTTTTATCAGCTAGCTTAAACGTAGTTTAGGCGTTCTTTGTTACTTTAAGAATAATTACCTTCTCTCTTAGAGTCTTGTGGGGTCATTTATGATCAAAGTATGTTTCTGTGTGTGTGTGTTCCAGTTCATCCAGTGGAACATCCACCGCTCTGGAGTGAAACAGTCAGAATACTCGTTATCTCAGGATGCCGTGGGACCATTTGTGCTGTCCGGGTACAGTGGCTATAAGCAGGTCCAGGTGCCTCGTGGACGACTTTTTGCTTTCGATTCAGAGGGGCATTATGTCCTCACCTGCTCCAGTACCGGAGGACTCATCTATCGGGTGAACACACACACACACACACACACACACACACACACACACAAAGATTTTATTTTTATCAGCTCCAAGAAAGCAAACGTGTTTTGTGTTTTATAATGTGAAGGAGGACTTGGGTATGAAACAACACACACACCATTTTCAGTCACAGTGTGTAAATGTGTTTTAAAGTTAGCAGTTTCAGTTCTTCAAGTAGTAATAATAGGAGTAGCAGTATAGTAGTAGTATAATTACTAGTACTAATGCTGATTTTATTGTGTAAACACCTAACTCTAATGTCTTTGTCTTCAGTTTCTTTAACGTCAGCTACATTATCTCAGTGCAATAAAGTAAACAAGAATTATTAGTATTTATATGTTTATATATATATATTTTGGTTGAAAAGGAATCTTAATAGATTTCTGCCTGAAAATGAATATTACTTATTTAAATTCTATTTTTGCAGAAGGTTGCAGTTTAAAGTTTCAGTTCTCAGAATAAATATATGTACACTGTAGGTTTTGGGTTTAAAGGGCTATTTTTAATGTACTGATGTGCTTATTTTTTGACTTAATTCTGTGTGTTTTTTGTGTCTTAAGCTGAATAAGGGAGACGCAGGTCTGGAGAGTGTGTTGTCTTTGGGAGGGCATAAAGCTCCGGTGGTAACGGTGGATTGGTGTTCAGCTGTGGACTGTGGAACCTGCCTTACAGCGTCGATGGATGGCAAAATCAAACTGAGCACGCTCCTCGCACAGAAACCCTGATGAAAAAAAATATACTGTCAGCTTCTCGTCGTTGCTTAGGCAAAGACAACTGATCCTAGTCTTTTACTTTTATTACTGTTTAAATGTACAGTTGTCAATACCTGATTTAAATTGATAGTTCTCAAATAAAATTCCATCGTACTTTAGTAATGTAACTCTTATTCACTTATTCACAACTCAAAGTAGTAAAGGTGATAATAAAGTCATAAGACCATAGCATATGATTTGCATCATTTTCATCCTCATCAGACCATTCAGTGTGCCCTGTGGATGAGGGCGGAGTCTTCCTAGAAGAGACCACTCCCATTAGGGTAGAAATGTTTCCTCATAGGATAAAGATGATCAGTCAGAAGAATTAATTTAGCAGTGACTCTTCTTTTAAACGGATCATTTGCCCCTTACATTTCATGGTATGGGTCAAACATTCAGGTAATGCTGAGAACCTTGTGAAGTCTGTCTCTTCTGACCAGAACACTTTTCAACGTCTGTGTAGAGCTGTGTATATGGTTTTCGCACTGCTAACCCTCAAATCTGCTTTCGTCATTGTAATGATAGTTTTATAGACTACAACATAATACTATACCACAATATCCCTCTGTATTTAGTTCTTGCTAAATTGTTTGAATATGTCCTGCATTAACATTCTCCATCACCTGAAAAGCAGTTGTTTTTTTCTTCATTCATATCACATTAATACGCAAATATCATAGTTATTGCACCTGGATCATAGTTATTATTTTCGACTACAATTTCTATAGCTTTTCCTTTCATTTGTCTCATTTGTATATTGAGGCAATTAACAAACAAGTAAATATGTCTGAATAAGATATTGATATCAGGATTTCTGAAACGGCTAGAAATGGTTCTGACACCATTTTAAAGAATGTATTCCTAAATAGTAAATATCAGCTATTGCATTTGTGTTTGATACATGATGAAATAAAAAGTGTTCGGTGATGCCCAAACTTTTAGACTCCGCATTAATGTTATTGCAAATTCTGAATGGAATGGTGTTAAATGTTAAGTGTAATAGTGTATTGGATATTAAGATGTGCAACTATCAAAGGACTCATCTGTTGAATTTATTTTGTTATCTATTTTGGGGATTTTCATCTCCAGACTCTCAAAAAAAGTTTGATCCAAACTGGATAGTGTATGCACACTAGCTAAAACCCTGACCAAAGGATTTAAAAAAAAAAAAAAATAGTTTCAAATACAAAAATACAGCCTGTTAGTAACTACTGCAGGGATTTTGGAGAAAAACCCCAAATGGACAAATTCACAAATGTATCCTCATATTTTTGTGTTCATTTTCTTGACTTCTATTGTTATAGGCTTAATGGTGAGCACATTTGCCTCACACCTCCAGATTGAGGGTTCGATTCCTGCCATGGCCCTGTGTGCTGAGTTTGCATGTTCTCCCCATGCTTCGGGGGTTTCCTCTGGGTACTCTGGTTTCCTCCCCCAGTCCAAAGTCGTGCATTGTAGGCTGATTGGCATGTCCGAAAGTGTCCATAGTGTATGAATGGGTGTGGGAATGTGTGTGATACCTCACCCTGTGCCCTATGCTGCCTTGGATAGGCTCCAGGTTCCCGGCAACTCAGTAAGGATAAGTGGTACAAAAAATGCCTGTATTTCGCCTGTAGCAAAATTACAGCCTTACACTTATTTTGTTTTTCAGTCCTGGAACCTTAGGGAAGAACCTTTCCGAATTCATCTGTAAAAGGACTTTCTGAATAAACTCATAGTAGTATTTGAGCTCTTTTGGTGCTGAGCACCAAAAACACTCTCTAACAACAGATGCATTTGAAAATGCATGATTTTATGTGGCTTGAGGCAGCTGCGATGTGCTCTGCATTTGACATGTGTTTAACTTAACATTTAATGTAGTTAGGTTTGAATACGTCGCCAAACTGAGCTTGAGACCAGTGATTAACTGTGCTCGACATTTTAAATGGTGGAAATGGTTAACCATAAAGCTGTCAAAAACTTGGGAATAAAGAAGAAATGCAAAAAGGTTTAATAACTAACAGTTCAATATGTTAATAAATGGGTTTTGTAATTCAATGATTTACATCGATTACTGTTTACAGGGTAGTTGATCTACATTTTTATATAATTGCAGGAAGAATGATATTTAAAAGAATCTAAATCTAATCTAAACATTTGTGAACATACGACTCAGTGTTGTTAAGCTCTAGTTTAACAAGAACAATAATTATTTCGAATAAAGACAAAAGAAAAACTGTTAAGCTGATTAACATGTTTTATTTCATGAAGTAATTCAAAACTGATTTTCCATTCAAAAGTACAGTATAGGAAAGGATATTAAACGAGACAAAATCATCAGCGAGAACATTTTTGTGATTACTGGAAGATTCATATTCTATTTAGAGAACTCATTTCATGAGAAATATAGAGATCATTAGTTTGATTATATATGGAGCTGCTATTCTTCATGTTCATGTTCTCGTCTTGTCAATTCATGCTGTGAGACAGAAAACAAATATCAAAATGAGCTGCATGTATCAGTCATCCTCTTTAAATATTATAAGTATACATGTAAGTACAATATTTCCTTTTTCTGCTACCATCTGAATAGCAACACTAATGTTTTTCCTTTTATGATCCAG
Organism: Ictalurus furcatus; assembly: GCF_023375685.1. Taxonomy (NCBI): domain Eukaryota; kingdom Metazoa; phylum Chordata; class Actinopteri; order Siluriformes; family Ictaluridae; genus Ictalurus; species Ictalurus furcatus. Next base: position 2,869,461 of record NC_071272.1, read on the forward strand.
ACTCCAGGTAAAACATGTACCTTAGTTAGCAGCAATAGAAGACGACATCGTTGAGAGATGTATCATCCGATATGCCCTGAGGTGGCTCCACTTTCGTTTGGAGCCCACAAATCCCAGTTCCACCACAAACTGAGCTCCAGGTACCCCAGCTACCCCAGCTCATTCCACTGCCTTCCAACACATTGCCTCCGGTGCACGTGAACCTGGAATTTTTGGTTATAAATACATGCCTTGTTATCATTTTTTAGTCACTTTTCTTTATCAAACACACTTAGGTTAGGAACAAGACATGACCAAATTTGTCACAATGTTTATGCAGTAAGTCATCAATTTATTTAATTAAAAACATGATCAGATTATAGTTACAGATAAAATGATTTGTGAATACCAGCTTCATGAAATCTTCGATTTTTATTACTTTTTTGAGACAATATCACATGTGTGGATTATTGTGAGTTACTAATTACCTGATGTTGTTAGCAGCGGTGTCATCAAAAAACACTCCCTGATAACTCTCCACTCGCAGCTGGAAAGATTTGAGTACTCCTTTGGGGCACCAGATGCTCTGTGTCCAGGTTCCCCAACTGTAAAAACAATAGTTACTGCTATTAATACTACTACTAATACTACTAATGCTATTACTACTACCACCACTACTACTTCAAATACTCCTCCTCCTCCTCCTCCTCCTCTTACTACTATGACTGCTGCTGCTGCTGCTACTACTATAATACAACAACTCCTGGTTCAGTGATCTATGTGATAGATAATATGGATCATATGTTCAGTGATCCAATCGTATGGACTTTGGTCTTCTACTCTGACTTTTGAATTATGACATTGAATCGCATTGTATCTTCTGTAGGTCCTGTAACTATATCTATATAATATTCAGTACATATTGTCATATATGCCTTATGTCTTATCTATATGCAGTATTTCATACATGGGAAAGAACATACAAAATGTGTTTTTTACCTTCCTTCAGCAGACCTGATGGTTGTATAGGGCCCGACATAACCAGTAAGCCCGATTGGTTTAGAGCACTGAAGGGCAATTCCATTTAGGGCTGTGTCATCCCCAGACCACTGATTTGTCTCAACCTAAAAAAAACAAGCCATGTTTAATACATGGTTTAATACATTGCTGACTGCGACTTCACCATTTAATACGCTTGTACAAATATGTACCAAAAAAATTGTAGTTATACCACAAAGTGTGAAGTTGTATATTAGATATTAAGTTTCTTATCAATGCTTATACATTCTCATTCCAAAAATTGCTAATTAGTAATTAGTCATCCCTGAAAAAGCGGTGCACTCACCTTGAGGCTAAAGCCCGTAGCGTATGTGCCTGAAGGACACTTCACTGCAGTTCCCCATGTTCCCCATCTCTGTCCATTCAACACAGAAATCATACTGGGATACGGGGCGGCAATTTTGCTTTGTGTGTCGTTGACACTTGCACACTCCCCGAAGGAAAGCATGAACAGAGGCAAAACAACAGTAAGCACAAAATACATTGTCAGATAGAGCTGAAAATAAATTCAAACTACGATCGGGTTATCAGAATGAATCTCCCTGAGAAAAGTGCCTGCTGAGAGCAGGTGCGCCTGTTTATATACAATCTGGCCAGCCAATCGGTGTAAAGTGTCATGTAATTATAGATCAGAATATTTGGCATTAATCCAAGTCAAATCCAGGTTATGAATCATTAAACTGGTTTGATATCATTTTTAAAGCAAGGACAAATGTTTTCCATGGTTTCAACTTTAAATATTTATTTTCAACAACAATGCAATAATGTAAATAATAAATAATTAGTAACAAAGGTTGGCACAGTGATCCAGCGGGTAGCGTTTGCCTCCTCAAACACACGAACACATTAAACAATGACAATGATTCTTAAGTTGCATGAATTTATTGTGTGAATTATATTTGTCAACGTTTTAAAATGGCTTTTATCTTACTATATAAACTGAGATTTATTCTATACTAGTATGCCTATAATATAAAAATATATAATACATATAAAAAGATAATGACAATAATAATAATAATTATAATTAAATATAATAATAATTATATATAACATATAACAAATGTAAAATACCCTTGGGAAATATGAGCAAAGAAGGCTGTGAAAAATTGTCTTTATTGTTTAAACTGTTGATCATTTGTTCAAAAAATTCACAAAAATACTCTGCTCTCATGTAGATCAAACAATTACACAACACAGGTTTATAAAAAAAAATAACTTTGTTAAATATACGTGTGCAACAATTATTGGCACCCTTATGAATTCATATGAGAAAAAGATTTTTGAAGTATATTCCCATTGACATTTTACATTTTTTTAGTACACCTGGGTGACAGTAAAGGCAATTTTTCATAGCCTTCATTGCTCGTATTTGCCAAGGATGCCAATATTAGTGGAGAGCACTGTATGTACATAATCATATATGAAATATTTACATCCATTATGTTGGATAGATATAATGTTTCATTTCTTTCAATATTATTCAAGAATACTGTATATACATGGTGTAATACAAGAAATGTATTGTTTTTTGTTTCCTTTAATGAATTGTATCACTAATTGTACAGCATGATCATGAAAATGACTATCAGAGTGCTTATGTCCTTCATGACAAGTTATGTTACATTATTGAGATGTTTGAGATGTTCCAGAACATACACACACATACACACAAAGAGACAAACAAAACAGAACGAGACAAAGTAAAATCAAAAGTAAACTTTTCATTTTGTTTCCTTTAATAATGTAGCTAAACAGAAAGTCAGATGATATGATTAAATGCTTTCACACACACACACACACACACACACACACACACACACACACAAAAGTATATGAAAAACACCTCAAAATCAATGAGTATTTCATAATAGTAGTTGCTTAAGGTCCTGCTGCATGACCCACTTTCTCTTGAGATTCAGATCACGGACAGATGCCCTGACATTTTCTTTTAGAATTTGCAGGTATAGTGTCCTCCACTAATATTGGCACCCTTGGTATATATGAGCAAAGAAGGCTGTGAAAAGCTGTCTTTCAAAAAATTCACAAAATACTCTGCTCTCTTAAATATCAAACAATTGCAAACACAACACAAGTTTATCCAAAAATATATATCTTTTTTAAATATAGGTGTGCAACAATTTTGTCACCAATATAAATTCATATGAGAAAAATATATTTGAAGTGTATTCCCATTGAGATTTTACATTTTTCTTAGTATACCTGGGTGAGTATGAACAGGAACTTAACACATAGGCCAAATTCCCTCAGTCATTTATAACAATGGGTAAGACCAAGGAATATAGCTGTGATACTGACCACAAAATCAAGGTCCTGCCATGGCCATCCCAGTCCCCTGACTTGAAACCCATAGATGAATGGTCTCAGATCACTTGTCATGTATTCTCCAACCTCTTCAGGCGTTATAGGAGAAGACTCTGTTATCTTGGCAAAGGGACAAAGTATTGACTAAAAGGGTGCCAATAATTGTTGCACACCTATAATTAACATAGATATTATATATATATATATATATATATATATATATATATATATACTGTAGGGAGTTTAGCCCGCAGTGGGCGGAGCACAGACACACAGGAGGCCGTTTTAGTGTTGTTCGTGGAGGGATCTTTATTTAAGACAGACAGGGTTGCGTAGCAGTGGGGTGCTGGTGAGGGCCTCCTTTAGGGCTTGGAACGCCTGCTCTGCCTCCGCAGACCATTTCACCTGGTCCGGCTGGCCCTTCTTCGTAAGGTCTGAGAGGGGGGAAGCTACCTGCGGTAATACCCCGCCAGTCCCAACAAGGCCCGTACCTGTTTCTTTGATGTGGGCCAGGGGTAGTCCTTCACTGCCTCGATTTTCTTCGCCTGTGGCTTCAGCATATCCCGGCCAATACGGTAGCCCAGGTACTGTGCCTCGGTCAGCCCTAGGTGGCATTTCTTGGGGTTGGCTGTCAGCCCGGCCTTCCGGAGTTCCTTCAGAACCTCCCCCAGGGTGAAACAGGTGGTCCGACCAAGTGGAGGAGTGGATGACTACGTCGTCTAGGTAGGCGGCTGCAAACATATGGTGGGGTCGCAAGACAATGTCCATCAGCCTCTGGAACGTTGCGGGCGCCCCGTGTAGCCCGAAGGGGAGTACCTGGTACTGCCAGTGACCGGTGGCCGTGCTGAAGGCCGTCTGCAGTCTCGCGTCCGGTGCCAGCGCGACTTGCCAGTAGCCTTTTGTTAGGTCTAGGGTAGACATGAACCACTCCTCAGTCGCTCCACGAGGTCATTCACTCGGGGGAGGGGATAGCTATCAAACTCGGAGACCTGGTTCAGCTTCCGGAAGTCATTACAAAGCCGCATACTTCCGTCTGGCTTCAGCACGACAATGATGGGGCTGTACCAGGGGCTGTTGGACTTCTCTATGATGTGGTCCCGCAGCATTCGGCCAACTTCTTCCTCGATAGCCTTGCGCTGGGCCTCTGGGACACGGTAGAGCCGCTGTCTTACCACTACTCCTGGATGGGTATTGATCTCGTGGTGGACCAGCTGTGTCATTCCTGGGGAGGTAGAAAACACATCAGAGAATTGGTCCACCAACTCAGTTAGCTCCTGTCTTTGTGTGGGGGTAAGATCTTCCCCCAATTCTACCAAGGTACTCTTGCCGTGATCTGTGTCCAGAGCCGCGTACGCCGATACTACCGGTGCCGGTTCTATCCACTTCTTCAGCAGATTCACGTGGTAGAGTTTTTCCTCTGCTCGCTTAACGGGCTGCTGCAGGCGGTAGTTTACAGTGCCTTTTCACTTGAGGACTGTGTACGGGCCTTGCCACCGGGCCAGGAACTTGCAGGAGATACTGGGCACTAATAGGAGCACCCGATCGCCCTTTTCTGTTCTTCCTGGGTGGCTTGCATGTGCTCCTGAACTATCGGGGTTACCCGGTCAATATTCTCTTGCATCTCCTGCACGTAGTCGATGACCGAGCGGAATGGGGACGGTTGCTCCTTCCACACTTCACGGGCCACGTCCAGCAGTCCTCGAGGTTACCGTCCGAAGAGGAGCTCGAAGGGGGTGAAGCCCGTGGACGCCTGGGGGCACTCCCGGATGGCGAAGAGCACGTAGGGAAGGAGGAGGTCCCAGTTCCTTCCTTCCTCGTCTACCACCCGGCGTAACATCTGTTTTAGCATCTGGTTGAATCTCTCGACCAGTCCATCAGTTTGCGGGTGGTAGACGGACGTCTTGAGGTGTTTCACCTGTAACAGCCGACACAGATCAGACATTAGCTTGGACACAAAAGGCATACCTTGGTCGATGTCATCCGATATGCCCTGAGGTGGCTCCACTTTCGTTTGGAGCCCACAAATCCCAGTTCCACCACAAACTGAGCTCCAGGTACCCCAGCTACCCCAGCTCATTCCACTGCCTTCCAACACATTGCCTCCGGTGCACGTGAACCTGGAATTTTTGGTTATAAATACATGCCTTGTTATCATTTTTTAGTCACTTTTCTTTATCAAACACACTTAGGTTAGGAACAAGACATGACCAAATTTGTCACAATGTTTATGCAGTAAGTCATCAATTTATTTAATTAAAAACATGATCAGATTATAGTTACAGATAAAATGATTTGTGAATACCAGCTTCATGAAATCTTCGATTTTTATTACTTTTTTGAGACAATATCACATGTGTGGATTATTGTGAGTTACTAATTACCTGATGTTGTTAGCAGCGGTGTCATCAAAAAGCACTCCCTGATAACTCTCCACTCGCAGCTGGAAAGATTTGAGTACTCCTTTGGGGCACCAGATGCTCTGTGTCCAGGTTCCCCAACTGTAAAAACAATAGTTACTGCTATTAATACTACTACTAATACTACTAATGCTATTACTACTACCACCACTACTACTTCAAATACTCCTCCTCCTCCTCCTCCTCCTCTTACTACTATGACTGCTGCTGCTGCTGCTACTACTACTATAATACAACTGCTCCTGGTTCAGTGATCTATGTGATAGATAATATGGATCATATGTTCAGTGATCCAATCGTATGGACTTTGGTCTTCTATTCTGACTTTTGAATTATGACATTGAATCGCATTGTATCTTCTGTAGGTCCTGTAACTATATCTATATAATATTCAGTACATATTGTCATATATGCCTTATGTCTTATCTATATGCAGTATTTCATACATGGGAAAGAACATACAAAATGTGTTTTTTACCTTCCTTCAGCAGACCTGATGGTTGTATAGGGCCCGACATAACCAGTAAGCCCGATCGGTTTAGAGCACTGAAGGGCAATTCCATTTAGGGCTGTGTCATCCCCAGACCACTGATTTGTCTCAACCTAAAAAAAACAAGCCAACAAACAAAAAAAAAACTACTTTACCAATTAAAATGATTTGTTGATGAGATTGAATTCATTTGCAGGATCATTTAAACTGAGAATTTTACTCAAATTACACACATCAGTTATGGTTAATGTTAATGCTACAGTCTGTGCTCCACTGAAATTTCTTTTAATACATGGTTTAATACGTTGTTGACTGCGACTTCGCCATTTAATACGCTTGTACAAATATGTACCAAAAAAATTGTAGTTATACCACAAAGTGTGAAGTTGTATATTAGATAGTATATTAAGTTTCTTATCAATGCTTATACATTCTCATTCCAAAAATTGCTAATTAGCAATTAGTCATCCCTGAAAAAGCGATGCACTCACCTTGAGGCTAAAGCCCGTAGCGTATGTGCCTGAAGGACACTTCACTGCAGTTCCCCATGTTCCCCATCTCTGTCCATTCAACACAGAAATCATACTGGGATACGGGGCGGCAATTTTGCTTTGTGTGTCGTTGACACTTGCACACTCCCCGAAGGAAAGCATGAGCAGAGGCAAAACAACAGTAAGCACAAAATACATTGTCAGATAGAGCTGAAAATAAATTCAAACTACGATCGGGTTATCAGAATGAATCTCCCTGAAAAAAGTGTCTGGTGAGAGCAGGTGCGCCTGTTTATATACAATCTGGCCAGCCAATCGGTGTAAAGTGTCATGTAATTATAGATCAGAATATTTGGCACTAATCCAAGTCAAATCCAGGTTATGAATCATTAAACTGGTTTGATATCATTTTTAAAGCAAGGACAAATGTTTTCCATGGTTTCAACTTTAAATATTTATTTTCAACAACAATGCAATAATGCAAATAATAAATAATTAGTAACAAAGGTTGGCACAGTGATCCAGCGGGTAGAGTTTGCCTCCTCAAACACACGAACACATTAAACAATGACAATGATTCTTAAGTTGCATGAATTTATTGTGTGAATTATATTTGTCAACGTTTTAAAATGGCTTTTATCTTACTATATAAACTGAGATTTATTCTATACTAGTATGCCTATAATATAAAAATATATAATACATATAAAAAGATAATGACAATAATAATAATAATTAAATATTATATATAACACATAACAAATGTAAAATACCCTTGGGAAATATGAGCAAAGAAGGCTGTGAAAAATTGTCTTTATTGTTTAAACTGTTGATCATTTGTTCAAAAAATTCACAAAAATACTCTGCTCTCATGTAGATCAAACAATTACACAACACAGGTTTATAAAAAAAATAACTTTGTTAAATATACGTGTGCAACAATTATTGGCACCCTTATGAATTCATATGAGAAAAAGATTTTTGAAGTATATTCCCATTGACATTTTACATTTTTTTAGTACACCTGGGTGACAGTAAAGGCAATTTTTCATAGCCTTCATTGCTCGTATTTGCCAAGGATGCCAATATTAGTGGAGAGCACTGTATGTACATAATCATATATGAAATATTTACATCCATTATGTTGGATAGATATAATGTTTCATTTCTTTCAATATTATTCAAGAATACTGTAGATACATGGTGTAATACAAGAAATGTATTGTTTTTTGTTTCCTTTAATGAATTGTATCACTAATTGTACAGCATGATCATGAAAATGACTATCAGAGTGCTTATGTCCTTCATGACAAGTTATGTTACATTATTGAGATGTTTGAGATGTTCCAGAACATACACACACACACACACACACACACACACACAAAGAGACAAACAAAACAGAACGAGACAAAGCAAAATCAAAAGTAAACTTTTCATTTTGTTTCCTTTAATAATGTAGCTAAACAGAAAGTCAGATGATATGATTAAATGCTTTCACACACACATACACACACACACACACACACACACACACACACACAAGTATGTGAAAAACACCTCAAAATCAATGAGTATTTCATAATAGTAGTTGCTTAAGGTCCTGCTGCATGACCCACTTTCTCTTGAGATTCAGATCACGGACAGATGCCCTGACATTTTCTTTTAGAATTTGCGGGTACAGTGTCCTCCACTAATATAGGCACCCTTGGTATATATGAGCAAAGAAGGCTGTGAAAAGTTGTCTTTCAAAAAATTCACAAAATACTCTGCTCTCTTGGATATCAAACAATTGCAAACACAACACAAGTTTATCCAAAAATATATATCTTTTTTAAATATAGGTGTGCAACAATTTTGTCACCCCTATAAATTCATATGAGAAAAATATATTTGAAGTGTATTCCCATTGAGATTTTACATTTTTCTTAGTATACCTGGGTGAGTATGAACAGGAACTTAACACATAGGCCAAATTCCCTTAGTCATTTATAACAATGGGTAAGACCAAGGAATATAGCTGTGATACTGACCACAAAATCAAGGTCCTGCCATGGCCATCCCAGTCCCCTGACTTGAAACCCATAGATGAATGGTCTCAGATCCCTTGTCATGTATTCTCCAACCTCTTCAGGCGTTATAGGAGAAGACTCTTTTATCTTGGCAAAGGGACAAAGTATTGACTAAAAGGGTGCCAATAATTGTTGCACACCTATATTTAACATAGATATTATATATATATATATATATATATATATATATATATATATATATATATATATACTGTAGGGAATTTAGCCCACAGTGGGCGGAGCACAGACACACAGGAGGCCGTTTTAGTGTTGTTCGTGGAGGGATCTTTATTTAAGACGGACAGGGTTGCGTAGCAGTGGGGTGCTGGTGAGGGCCTCCTTTAGGGCTTGGAACGCCTGCTCTGCCTCTGCAGACCATTTCACCTGGTCCGGCTGGCCCTTCTTCGTAAGGTCTGAGAGGGGGGAAGCTACCTGCGGTAATACCCCACCAACCCCAAGAAGGCCTGTACCTGTTTCTTTGATGTGGGCCAGGGGTAGTCCTTCATTGCCTCGATTTTCTTCGCCTGTGGCTTCAGCATATCCCGGCCAATACGGTAGCCCAGGTATTGTGCCTCGGTCAACCCTAGGTGGCATTTCTTGGGGTTGGCTGTCAGCCCGGCCTTCCGGAGTTCCTTCAGAACCTCCCCCAGGGTGAAACAGGTGGTCCGACCAAGTGGAGGAGTGGATGACTACGTCGTCTAGGTAGGCGGCTGCAAACATATGGTGGGGTCGCAAGACAATGTCCATCAGCCGCTGGAACATTGCGGGCGCCCCGTGTAGCCTGAAGGGGAGTACCCGGTACTGCCAGTGACCGGTGGCCATGCTGAAGGCCGTCTGCAGTCTCGTGTCCGGTGCCAGCGCAACTTGCCAGTAGCCTTTTGTTAGGTCTAGGGTAGACATGAACCACTCCTCAGTCGCTCCACGAGGTCATTCACTCGGGGGAGGGGATAGCTATCAAACTCGGAGACCTGGTTCAGCTTCCGGAAGTCATTACAAAGCCGCATACTTCCGTCTGGCTTCGGCACGACAATGATGGGGCTGTACCAGGGGCTGTTGGACTCCTCTATGATGTGGTCCCGCAGCATTCGGCCAACTTCTTCCTCGATAGCCTTGCGCTGGGCCTCTGGGACACGGTAGGGCCGCTGTCTTACCACTACTCCTGGATGGGTATTGATCTCGTGTTGGACCAGCTGTGTCATTCCTGGGGAGGTAGAAAACACATCAGAGAATTGGTCCACCAACTCGGTTAGCTCCTGTCTTTGAGTGGGGGTAAGATCTTCCCCCAATTCTACCAAGGTACTCTTGCCGTGATCTGTGTCCAGAGCCACGTACGCCGATACTACCGGCACCGGTTCTATCCACTTCTTCAGCAGATTCACGTGGTAGAGTTTTTCCTCTGCTCGCTTAACGGGCTGCTGCAGGCGGTATTTTACAGTGCCTTTTCGCTTGAGGACTGTGTACGGGCCTTGCCACCGGGCCAGGAACTTGCAGGAGATACTGGGCACTAATAGGAGCACCCGATCGCCCTTTTCTGTTCTTCCTGGGTGGCTTGCATGTGCTGCTGAACTATCGGGGTTACCCAGTCAATATTCTCTTGCATCTCCTGCATGTAGTCGATGACCGAGCGGAATGGGGACGGTTGCTCCTTCCACACTTCACGGGCCACGTCCAGCAGTCCTCAAGGTTACCGTCCGAAGAGGAGCTCGAAGGGGGTGAAGCCCGTGGACGCCTGGGGGCACTCCCGGATGGCGAAGAGCACGTAGGGAAGGAGGAAGTCCCAGTATCTTCCTTCCTCGTCTACCACTCGGCGTAACATCTGTTTTAGCATCTGGTTGAATCTCTCGACCAGTCCATCAGTTTGCGGGTGGTAGACGGACGTCTTGAGGTGTTTCACCTGTAACAGCCGACACAGATCAGACATTAGCTTGGACACAAAAGGCATACCTTGGAGGTATCTTTGCGTAGTGGCACCACCTCGGGGTACCGGGTGGCCTAGTCCACGATGACGAGTATGTACTCGTGGCCCCGGGCGGACTTGGGGAGCGGCCCTACGAGGTCCATGCCGATCCTTTCGAAGGGGACGCTGATGATGGGAAGTGGGATCAGGGGCGCCGGCGGGGGCTTCCTGGGGGCGGTACTCTGACACTGAGGGCACCAGTGACAAAAGGCCCGGACCTCTGCGTCCATCCCTGGCCACGTGAAGTGGTCCTTCAGTTTTTCCCCGATGTGTCGGGCCCCCAGGTGGCCCCCGACCGGATAGGTATGGGCCAGGTGCAACAGTGTTTGGGTTCGGGTCTTGGGGACTACCAGGAGGTCCATGTTTTCCCCTCTGCGCTGGGTTCGGTGGTTATAGCAGGCCTCCCCTGACTAGAAAGTAGGAGGTGGGTAGCCTGTGTTCTGGGTTTTTGTCGACCCCGTCAATCTGCCGCACCTGGGCCCAGCAATGCTTCAGGCGGTCATCCTCTTTCTGTTCCCGGCCGAAGTTCCCCTGCCGGCTCACCTGTTGAAATACAGAGGAGAGTGGGTTAGGGGGTGTGTGTGACTTACCTTCGGCCGGGGCATTCTTCTTGCCCAGGGCCATGTAGGCCGGCCGGGCTGGGGCCTCCTTCCTTTTCTGGGCTGATTTCAGCGGGTCTGGAGTGTGGGGGGCCCCCTCCGGCAAGCCCGGAGTCTTGACCCTCCTGCGGCGTCCCCCGATCCAGTTTCTTCGGCCTGGACTCCTCCTGGGGTGTCCTGTAGGCGGGGTGGTTTCAGATGACCGCTTTTCCTTCGGCAGCACGCTGGTGGTCGGGCCGATGTGGCGGACCCATTTCCGGGCGGGCTATGGGGTTGCTGCCCATCCTGGCCGAACTCTAAGAGGAGCAGGGCGAGTTCTAGGGCAGTTAGCAGCTCCTTGCGGGTTCCGGGCGCACGTATTCCCACGGCTCGGCGCTCTGGGGGCGGCAGAGCTCTCAGGAACCCGTCCATGGCCACCTTTTCTGCCACCTCGGTGGCGGTACATTGGTCAGGGTGGAGCCACCATTTGGTGAGGTGCAGGAGGGTGTTCATTTGACCACGGGGCTGGGCCCCCGGTCGGTAGCTCCACCGATGGAAGTCCGCTGCTGCTCGGTAGGAAGTTCTGCCATACCATGCCAAGATCTCTTTCTTTACCTCTCCGTAGTCCGCCGCGTCCTCCGGAGAGAGGGCATAGTAGGCGGTGCTGGCTTCTCCGGAGAGCAACGGGCCGAGGATGCGTGGCCAGGCTTCCATGCCCCAGTCTTCTTGGTGGGCGACCCGTTCGAAGGTCTCGAGGTAGGTCTCGATGTCGTCTTCTGGGGTCAGGCGGGGGAGAAGGTGCTGGGCTTCTCGGCCAGATCCCGGAACGGCTGGGCCGCTCTCAGGGCCAGCAGCTCCCGGGTAGCAACTTGCAGGCTTTGGGCAAGCTGCTGTGTTGTGGCCTGCTGCTGGAGGCTAGTCTCCATGAGGCACTTTAGCGTGGGGTCCATGTTCCCTGTGTCCATCTCTCTATCCACTCAAATTATTGATTTTCTTTTATTATTATTATTATTATTTTTAATTTATTTTTATTTATTTATTTATTTATTTTAACGTGTGTTTTTTCTTTTAAGTATTTAAGTGGGTGTGTCTGCGCTCAGTGCCCACATCCTCCACCAGTTTAGGGAATTTAGCCCACGGTGGGTGGAGCACAGACACACAGTAGGCCGTTTTAGTGTTGTTCGTGGAGGGATCTTTATTTAAGACGGACGGTGATGGGGATCGCCTAACACACGCCAGATACTTGCGCACATGCTTGGAGATCCTTCTCATCCTCTTGCGAGTAGAATATCGCCCTTTTATATTCTCTCCTCACCTGCTGGATTGTGTAATTCTACCGCGCGGTGCACCATTCACGAGCCGTGGGTGTATTGCGGGCCCACCCCGCCGCCACGTGCTCTCTGGCCATCCAAAACATTAGTGGCGCTGAAGCGGAGCGGTCTCTTCAGTTGCGGTCTCGCAGTCGCAAGAGGAGCGATCTTTGTTTCCTGTGTACCAGCTGCCGGCCTGTCACCACAATACACACAGTATCTCACAAAAATGAGTACACCCCTCACATTTTGTAATATTTGATTATATCTTTTAATGTGACAACACTGAAGAAATGACATTTTACTACAATGTAAAGTAGTTAGTGTACAGCTTGTGTAACAGTGTAAATTTGCTGTCCCCTCAAAATAACTCAACACACAGCCATTAATGTCTAAACCGCTGGCAACAAAAGTGAGTACACCCCTAAGTGAAAATGTCCAAATTGGGCCCAAAGTGTCAATATTTTGTGTGGCCACCATTAATTTCCAGCACTGCCTTAACCCTCTTGGGCATGGAGTTCACCAGAGCTTCACAGGTTGCCACTGGAGTCCTCATCACGGAGCTGGTGGATGTTAGAGAACTTGTGCTCCTCCACCTTCCGTTTGAGGATTCCCCACAGATGCTCAATAGGCTTTAGGTCTGGAGACATGCTTGGCCAGTCCATCACCTTCACCCTCAGCTTCTTTAGCAAGGCAGTGGTCGTCTTGGAGGTGTGTTTGGGGTCGCCATCATGCTGGAATACTGCCCTGCGGCCCAGTCTCCGAAGGGAGGGGATCATGCTCTGCTTCAGTATGTCACAGTACATGTTGGCATTCATGGTTCCCTCAATGAACTGTAGGTCCCCAGTGCTGGCAGCACTCATGCAGCCCCCGACCATGACACTCCCACCACCATGCTTGACTGTAGGCAAGACACACTTGTCTTTGTACTCCTCACCTCGTTGCCGCCACACACGTTTGATAACGTCTGAACCAAATAAGTTTATCTTGGTCTCATCAGACCACAGGACATGGTTCCAGTAATCCATGTCCTTAGTCTGCTTGTCTTTAGCAAACTGAAGACATGCCTAATAATTGTATTTATAAGCTGTAGTATATTACGTAGAATTTGTGAGACTGTCTGTGTGGTTTGCCTAAGAGTGTTGTATTAGTATTGTTTAGTATTATTGTGTTATTGTGCGTGTTGTTTTCCAAGTATTGGAGGGTCTCCGTCCAGCCCAGCTCTCCCGTCTCCTGGAATGACACTGGGTAGAAGACTGGGTAGAAGCCGTGTTATTATATACGGTTCCATATTTAGATTGTTTATATGGCTGGTCAGAGGCATGCTTGCCGCAGCTCCAAATCATTTTACTCCGTGGTTCCTATGAGCCGCGTGTATTTGCTCAGATCAAACGAATGATTTATGACGGGGAAGGTGATCCGGATTGGGATTATGAATATATGTCAAAATGTTATATGGAATGGCTTCGCCTACTCCCCTTATGGAATAAATATTATAATTTAAAGGACAAACTACCTAAAGTGTTCCATGTGAATGATAAGACACCTCACGCACCACCACGTAAAACTAAAGTTCCGCCTTTGTATGCCACGACTACGAGGAAAAAACCCACATTTTTGTCTGTTCCACAAGTACCTCGTAAATCTCGTGCTAAACCGCCCACACACCCAGCGTGGGCGCTGTCCTGTCGTGCTCATCTCCAATTGACCGGTCCTGATTATCGTTTAGGTACATCATGTCATTATTGTAAGAAACCTGGCCACTGGGCTCGTGACTGTCATGCTAAAAAACGAGACTGGCAGCAAGGGAGAGGTCAAGATGGCCGTGGTCGTGGTTTTATGGTAAGACGTGGCCTGCAGTATTTTCCTGCACAATCTGTCCCATATTATCAGCCTGGTCAATATCAGCCCGCTCCTCATATGTATGGCCAACCTCCTTAGCAGATTTGCCTCACACCTCTAGCTTGATGTTCGATTCCTGCCATGGCCCTGTGTTCTGAGTTTGCATATTCTCTCCATGCTTCGGGGGTTTCCTCCCCCAGTCCAAAGTCGTGCATTGTAGGCTGATTGGCATGTCCAAAAGTGTCCATAGTGTATGAATGTGTGTGATACCCCACCCTGTGCCCCATGCTGCCTGGGATAGGCTCCAGGTTCCCGGCAACTCAGTAAGGATAAGTGGTACAGAAAATGCCTGTATTTCGCCTGTAGCAAAATTACAGCATTACACTTATTTTGTTTTTAGGGAAGAACCTTTCCGAATTCATCTGTAAAAGGACTTTCTGAATAAACTCATAGTAGTATTTGAGCTCTTTTGGTGCTGAGCACCAAAAACACTCTCTAACAACAGATGCATTTGAAAATGCATGATTTTATGTGGCTTGAGGGAGCTGCGATGTGCTCTGCATTTGACATGTGTTTAACTTAACATTTAATGTAGTTAGGTTTGAATACGTCGCCAAACTGGGCTTGAGACCAGTGATTAACTGTGCTCGACATTTTAAATGGTGGAAATGGTTAACCATAAAGCTGTCAAAAACTTGGGAATAAAGAAGAAATGCAAAAAGGTTTAATAACTAACAGTTCAATATGTTAATAAATGGATTTTGTAATTCAATGATTTACATCAATTACTGTTTACAGGGTAGTTGACCTACATTTTTATATAACTGCAGGAAAAATGATATTTAAAAGAATCTAAATCTAGTCTTAACATTTGTGAACATACGACTCAGTGTTGTTAAGCTCTAGTTTAACAAGAACAATAATTATTTTGAATAAAGAGAAAAGAAAAACTGTTAAGCTGATTAACATGTTTTATTTCATGAAGTAATTCAAAACTGATTTTCCATTCAAAAGTACAGTATAGGAAAGGATATTAAACGAGACAGAATCATCAGCGAGTACATTTTTGTGATTACTGAAAGATTCATATTCTATTTAGAGAACTCATTTCATGAGAAATATAGAGATCATTAGTTTGATTATATATGGAGCTGTTATTCTTCATGTTCATGTTCTCCTCTTGTCAGTTCATGCTGTGAGACAGAAAACAAATATCAAAATGAGCTGCATGTATCAGTCATCCTCTTTAAATATTATAAGTATATATGTAAGTACAATATTTCCTTTTTCTGCAACCATCTGAATAGCAACACTAATGTTTTTCCTTTTATGATCCAGACTCCAGGTAAAACATGTACCTTAGTTAGCAGCAATAGAAGACGACATCGTTGAGAGATGTATCATCCGATATGCCCTGAGGTGGCTCCACTTTCGTTTGGAGCCCACAAATCCCAGTTCCACCACAAACTGAGCTCCAGGTACCCCAGCTACCCCAGCTCATTCCACTGCCTTCCAACACATTGCCTCCGGTGCACGTGAACCTGGAATTTTTGGTTATAAATACATGCCTTGTTATCATTTTTTAGTCACTTTTCTTTATCAAACACACTTAGGTTAGGAACAAGACATGACCAAATTTGTCACAATGTTTATGCAGTAAGTCATCAATTTATTTAATTAAAAACATGATCAGATTATAGTTACAGATAAAATGATTTGTGAATACCAGCTTCATGAAATCTTCGATTTTTATTACTTTTTTGAGACAATATCACATGTGTGGATTATTGTGAGTTACTAATTACCTGATGTTGTTAGCAGCGGTGTCATCTCGAAACACTCCCTGATAACTCTCCACTCGCAGCTGGAAAGATGTGAGTACTCCACTGGGGCACCAGATGTTCTGTGTCCAGGTTCCCCAACTGTAAAAACAACAGTTACTGCTATTAATACTACTACTAATACTACTAATGCTATTACTACTACCACCACTACTACTTCAAATACTCCTCCTCCTCCTCCTCCTCCTCTTACTACTATTACTGCTGCTGCTACTACTACTACTATAATACAACAACTCCTGGTTCAGTGATCTATGTGATAGATAATATGGATCATATGTTCAGTGATCCAATCATATGAACTTTGGTCTTCTATTCTGACTTTTGAATTATGACATTGAATCGCATTGTATCTTCTGTAGGTCCTGTAACTCTATCTATATAATATTCAGTACATATTGTCATATATGCCTTATGTCTTATCTATATGCAGTATTTCATACATGGGAAAGAACATACACAATGTGTTTTTTACCTTCCTTCAGCAGTCCTGATGGTTGTATAGGGCCCGACATAACCAGTAGGCCCGATCGGTTTAGAGCACTGAAGGGCAATTCCATTTAGGGCTGTGTCATCCCAAATCCCCTGATTTGTCAGAACCTAAAAAAACAAGCCAACAAATAAAAAAAAAACTACTTTACCAATTAAAATGATTTGTTGATGAGATTGAATTCATTTGCAGGATCATTTAAACTGAGAATTTTACTCAAATTACACACATCAGTTATGGTTAATGTTAATGTTACAGTCTGTGCTCCACTGAAATTTATTTTAATACATGGTTTAATACATTGTTGACTGCGACTTCGCCATTTAATACGCTTGTACAAATATGTACCAAAAAAATTGTAGTTATACCACAAAGTGTGAAGTTGTATATTAGATATTAAGTTTCTTATCAATGCTTATAAATTCTCATTCCAAAAATTGCTAATTAGTAATTAGTCATCCCTGAAAAAGCGGTGCACTCACCTTGAGGCTAAAGCCCGTAGCGTATGTGCCTGAAGGACACTTCACTGCAGTTCCCCATGTTCCCCATCTCTGTCCATTCAACACGGTAATCATACTGGGATACGGGGCGGCAATTTTGCTTTGTGTGTCGTTGACACTTGCACACTCCCCGAAGGAAAGCATGAGCAGAGGCAAAATAACAGTAAGCACAAAATACATTGTCAGATAGAGCTGAAAATAAATTCAAACTACGATCGGGTTATCAGAATGAATCTCCCTGAAAAAAGTGTCTGGTGAGAGCAGGTGCGCTTGTTTATATACAATCTGGCTAGTCAATTAGTGTAAAGTATCATGTAATTATAGATCAGAATATTTGGCATTAATCCAAGTCAAATCCAGGTTATGAATCATTAATCTGGTTTGATATCATTTTTAAAGCAAGGACAAATGTTTTCCATGGTTTCAACTTTAAATATTTATTTTCAACAACAATGCAATAATGTAAATAATAAATAATTAGTAACAAAGGTTGGCACAGTGATCCAGCGGGTAGCGTTTGCCTCCTCAAACACACGAACACATTAAACAATGACAATGATTCTTAAGTTGCATGAATTTATTGTGTGAATTATATTTGTCAACGTTTTAAAATGGCTTTTATCTTACTATATAAACTGAGATTTATTCTATACTAGTATGCCTATAATATAAAAATATATAATACATATAAAAAGATAATGACAATAATAATAATAATTATAATTAAATATAATAATAATTATATATAACGTATAACAAATGTAAAATACCCTTGGGAAATATGAGCAAAGAAGGCTGTGAAAAATTTCTTTATTGTTTAAACTGTTGATCATTTGTTTAAAAAAAATTCACAAAAATACTCTGCTGTCATGGAGATCAAACAATTGCAAACACAACACAGGTTTATAAAAAAAATATCTTTGTTAAATATAGGTTTGCAAGAATTATTGGCACCCCTATGAATTCATATGAGAAAAAGATTTTTGAAGTATATTCCCATTGACATTTTAAATATTTTTAGTACACCTGGGTGACAATAAAGACAATTTTTCATAGCCTTCTTTGCTCGTATTTGCCAAGGGTGCCAATATTAGTGGAGGGCACTGTATGTACATATATGATACAAAATATTTACATCCATTATGTTGGATAGATTTAATGTTTCTTTTTTCAATATTATTCAAGAATACTGTATATACATGGTGTAATGCAAGAAATGTATTCTTTATCCTTTAATGAATTGTATGACTAATATCATGACAAGTTATGTGACATTACTGAGATGTTGGAGACATACCAGAACATACACTCCCACACACACACCCACCCACACACACACACAAGAGACAAACAAAACAGAACGAGACAAAGCAAAATCGAAAGTAAAGTTTTTGTTTTGTTTCCTTTAATGATGTAGCTAAACAGAAAGTCAGATGGCATTGTTAAGTGGTTTCACACACACACACACACACACACACACACACACACACACACACACACACACACACACAAAAGTATGTGAAAAACACCTCAAAATCAATGAGATGTACTTCATAATAGTAGTTGCTTAAGGTCCTGCTGCATGACCCACTTTCTCTTGAGATTCAGATCACGGACAGATGCCCTGACATTTTCTTTTAGAATTTGTGGGTACAGTGTCCTCCACTAATACTGGCACCCTTGGTATATATGAGTAAAGAAGGCTGTGAAAAATTGTACGCGTGTCCGTATCGTCTCAACACACTGTGAAGAGGACGGGTCGTGTGGCCAAAAATCTCCAAGGATCACAGCTGGAGAACTGCAGAAGTTAGTTGCGTGTTGGGGTCAGAAAGTCTCCAAAACTACAATCTGAAGTCACCTACATCAGCACAAGTTGTTTGGAAGGGTTTCAAGAAAATAGCCTCTACTCTCAACCAAAAACAAACTCGAGCGTCTTCAGTTTGCCAAACACTACTGGAACTTCAAATGGGATCGGGTTCTATGGTCAGATGAAACCTAAATAGAGCTTTTTGGGAATAAACACCAGAGGTGGTTTTGGTGCACACAGAGAGGTAGCCATATGGAAAAGTACCTCATGCCCACGGTTAAATATGGTGGTGGATCTTTAATGTGTTGGGGCTGTTTTTCTGCCAGAGGACCTGGACATTTTGTTAGGATACATGGCATCATGGACTCTATCAAATATCAACAGATATTAAATGAAAACCTGACTGCCTCTGCCAGAAAGCATCAAATGGGCCATGGTTGGATCTTCCAGCAGGACAATGATCCAAAACACACATCAAAATCAACACAAACATGGTTTACTGACCACAAAATCAAGGTCCTGCCCTGACCATCCCAGTCCCCTGACCTGAACCCCATAGAAAACCTGTGGGGTGAACTGAAGAGGAGAATCCACCAGGGTGAACCTCGAAATTTGAAGGATCTGGAGAGATTCTGTATTGAGGAAAGCTCTCAGATCCCTTGCCCTTTATTCTCCAAACTCGTCAGGCATTATAGGAGAAGACTCAGAGCTGTTATCTTGGCAAAGGGAGGCAGCACAAAGTATTGACTAAAAGGGTGAAAATAATTGTTGCACACCTATATTTAACAAAGATATTTTTTATAAACCTGTGTTGTGTTTGTAATTGTTTGATCTCCATGAGAGCAGAGCATTTTTGTGATTTTTTTAAAAACAATTTTTCACAGCCTTTTTTGCTCATATTTACAAACGGTGCCAATATTAGTGGAGGGCACTGTATATTATATTTATATAATACAATAATTTTTTGGTTTCATTTTAACAAAATGCGTCACTAATTGTGCAGCTGAAAAATAACCAGAAATGAAAATGAGAATGAATATGTGCTTAATGGCAAGTTGGGTAACATTGTTGAGATATTTGAGACGCATAATCACACACGCACACACACGCACATCTATATGTGTTGTTTGATTTGTTTAGTAAGTAAGGTTTGAGCTCTGCGTTGTTTAACACGTCTAGATGTAAATACAGCAAATGAAATTCTGATCTATTGTGTCATGTCCATCTTCTGATCTTAAACCCAAATGTCTTCAGTATATAGCAAAAACTATGGAATTGGCCTTGCTGTTGCAATACTTTTGAGGGGGACTTCATGACATATAATAAGAATTTCTTTTTTTGTGTGTGTATAGCATTACATAATGTTATTTAACAGTATTAATTCTAATGATTATAATTATGTTTCAAAAGTTGTCTTCTTGGTTCCTTTAATAGTATTATTCATATTATTATTATATAATATAATATTATTATAAATAAACCATGGATTGTGCTTTATTAAGGGTGTAACACTCCCTGTAACACAATTCCTCAACTTCACCCGAGTTCATCTTTATTAACATGTTTATTCTTCTTCCCACAAGCTTCATATCTGAGCTCCTGTGCACCAAATGGAAGTAAAAATCTCTCGCTGTTGTGACTTTGTTGTTGTTGTTGTTGCCTCCTGCAGGATCCCATTCCTGATGCACACCTCGAGTCTTAACCAGATGCCTTGTGGAAAAAAAAATCTATTTGTATATATATTTGTATCTTGTAGACTGGCTCGTTCTGCTGCTTGTGTTCTTGTGCAACAAATTGAACAACATTGTAACAATTCGTAGTCATGAAAAATAACATAGTGGCTGCGAACGTACTGTGCATTTGAATAGTAAAGTATTTGAAATCATTTCTGACACGAAAGTGCTCCCTACATGGTCTAACATAAAACTAGCCTATTTACATAGTGTGTAGTAGTAAATTTGCATAGGACATAAACATCAGTAGTAGATGATTAGTCCTTGCAGAGAAACTGAAACTCATTTAAGTCCTTTCTCAGAAATGGTTTGGGGGAAAACCCAGAAACTTCCTTGTTTAATTAGTTGTAGTTATTATGGTTTGGGGGGAAACCCAGAAACTTCCTTGTTTAATTAGTTGTAGTTATTTCCAGAATTTTTCACATGTAGATTGGGAAATACTTCAATTAATACTTCAGTAATTTAATTCCGTTTTATTTGTATAGTGCTTTTAACAATGGAAAATGTCCCAAAGCAGCTTTACAGAAATATATAAATTCAGGATATAGATTTTAAATATATGAATTTATCCCTAATGTATCCCTTTGTACCTGCCCATGATATTATCTAATGAATTTAGTTGGATCTATTACCCAAACTATAAACTAACTAGTTACCAACTTAAATCACTCCATCCCTGACAGCACTGTGGTGAAATTGGAACTCAAGGTTCATTCACAGATATGTATTCAAACTTGTTTGTTTAATGAGCTGTAGTTCTTTCCAGAAGGTTAAATCAAAGTTATATAAGATGGCAGTTAATTTAGCAATTTTTTACAATGATTTCATTCTATCCATCCAGGAATTTTCAAATTGGTACCACCAACCAGCTTCATATCAAACAATATGAAAAATATTACTGAAATAGTAAATAGTATTTTTGTATTCAATTTAATTCAAACATTTTCTCTATCAAGGAGAAATTGTTCATATGAAAAACAACAAAATATGATCTTCTCATCTTATCTTTCTATTTTACTGTGCTATAAAGGTTTAAACATTTGTGTTTGTTCGCTTTATCTTCTAGTGCCTATTATTAAAGAAAAAGTAATAAGAAGAAATGTAGATATATAGAGCCAATATATATATCATGAGGAAATGGCAGACGATCATCCGAATAAACCGATGAAAAGAATTCTTAGTAGCATCCGCTGTATCTGAATATACAGCTGAGTGACAAATGAAAAGAAAAAGAAAAACTGCTTTAAATGCAGTCACCAGATCTCAACCCAGTTAAACATCTTCGAGAGATTTTAGACCAATGTGATAGACAGTGCTCCACCACTAACATCATCACCAACTGAGAGAAAAACTTTTGGAATAATGGTGTATATCCCTTCAGTACAGTTCCAGAGACTTGTAGAATCTCTACATATAAATGCACACACACACACACACACACACACACACACACATACACAAACTACTTTGTACTTTATTCACAGCAGTAGAATCGCACGTCGTTCAGCGCTGTGTCATCTCCCACGCCTCTTGGTTCTTCAACGATTGTCTGGATTCCACAGATGCCTGTTCCGGTACAGGAGGCACTCCACGAGCCCCAGTCACCCCAAGACATTCCTGCACCTTTAATTTCCTCATCATTTCCACTGCATTTAAACCTGGTCAGTATTAAGCAGGTGTCATATATTTAGTCTAATACATAATAGCTGTATGTATGTTTTGTGTTTATGTGATTATATATCATTGAGAAAAGTATTTCAATTGAGAAATGGGATTAAATTATGCGCAATTTAATGTATAAATCTGAACAACGTCACATGCAGGTCATTTGTAAATTGTGAACACGTCAGCACTATTTTGTGAATGTTATTATTATTTTTAAATCTGCTCCTTTTAGCCAGTCTTTTCTGAGTACAATATATGAGTAAGCCTGCCAGTCCCCAACCTCCCCCTTCACTAGCAAACAAACTGCATATGATGTCGTCGAGACATAATTTGCTGAGGTTGCCTAGATGTGTGTGCTAAAATGACTGCGTGATATCAAGATTATGTCGTTACTTGATATTATTTGCTGCAGTATCGTCCCACACGGTTCCTTGGTAAGGCTCCACACGTAGCTGAAAACTTTTTAACATCCCAGAGTTACACCACTGAATATCTGTCCATTTACCCCAGCTGGAAAAATAAAACACAACCACGCACACTGTTAGTTTTACTGTGTTTGTTATTTTGAAATCTGAAAATGTTAAGAAATTCAGCCAAATAGTTTAAGTGGTGATTTGTAACAATATGTTTATTGACACATTTCATCTGTTGTGAAATGGGAAAAACAACTAATACCAGTGACATCAAAAGCATCAACGACTCAGTCCACATCACCCAGATCACCATAAAGTGCTTTAAGATACTGGTACAAGACATACATCAAAAGCCACCCTCGATTAACAACAGTATGTAAACCAATCCAACAGAGGACGCCATTTCCACTGATCTACACACCACCCTTTCCCACCTTCAGAAAATGTACGTCAGAATGCAGTTCCACTGAAGGAAGTGCAGAATTCAATAGAATAATCCAAAGTAAACTTGTCTCAAGGTGCCATGACATAGGCCTCTGTCAGACTCAGAACACATCAATCCTGCACTCAACACTAGTGCTCTGCAGGACTCTGTGTTCCTGTCTACAATACCAGCACTATCATAAAGTATGCAGATGACACCCTAGTCAAAGGGATGATCTCTGACAACAATGAAAAAGGATTTAAAACACATACCTTCCGTTGTCTGATTGTACTGTGGCATAGTCAGAGTATGGTCCTGATCCTCCAGGTGAGTTAACGCAATGAAGACGAATTCCATTTAGTGCAGTGTTATCACCAACTAGCAAAGATTCCCAGTAACCTGCAACCTGAAAACACACATTTCCTATAGGAAATATTACTTACTGCATTTTTCGATACTAAATGACGTATTTTTCTCAGCCTGTTGCCACTGCAACCCTCACCATCACAAGCAGAAGGAAATGAATGAATGAATAATTATATATTACATAATTGTTGTACAAAAAAAACAAAAAACAGTTCACTTTTAAAACGAGTGGTTGTATGAATAGATTTAGTAACAATTTTTTAATTCAAGCTGCTGTCATGATAGCCAAAGGGGCGCTGAATTACATTACCCATCAGCCCCAGCACGTCACGTTTTCTATGACTTGCACCTGCGTCTTGTTTCACCCGGATTATGAACAATATATAAGTTCCTGTGTTTCAGAACCTGTTTGCAAAGCTTCTGTTGGTGTCATGTTCATGTGCCATTGTGTGTTCTACAGTCCTGTTTATTTCCTGGATGTTTTTGCCTAGTATTCTCTGTTCTAGTTCTGGGTTTTGTTTTCACTGTTTTGGTTATCTGGCTGCTTTACTTTACTTAGTAAAAATCTGCACATGCATCCACCTCCTCTACAATTTTATGACAGCTGCATTTCAACGTTGTTGACTTTTAGCTTGATTCTGACTCCTAAATTCCTTAAAAAGCCCATCAAAATGGTAATAAATAAATATCCATTAGACCAATATGAACAGGTTGTTTCTGTGTATTAATTGGTGAGAAAATAGAAAGTAATTAGCTTGGAGCGCTCTTTGAAAAACAAACCTGTGTTTCGCCTCAATACGAAAATAAACACTCACCTTAAGACTAAAGCCTGCAGCATAGTAACCCAATGGACACATTTCTTTAAGACCCCATGTGCCCCAGCGTTGGCCATTATCCACAGATAACAATGATTGATAGGGCCTGTCAGCACTTCGCTGAGCTCTTTTTCCCTTTACATGGCATGCAAATAATGCCAGAAAAATGATCAGTATACTCCAAGTTAGCCGATGCATTGGTGCTGCCTTGGTTGATAGTACTTTCTCCCTCTTCTAGTTCTCTCCTTGCAGGCTAGAGCAGTTCTGCCTCAGACTTTGGCCATATCGTATTTTGCCTATTGATTTTTCTAGTTGAAAAACCTGATCGAGGACACGGTTCACAAACCAAGACTTTGATCCTAAATCCAAGTCCTCAAAGAGATTTAAAACCTCTGTTTTAAGTAGTTAAATCTCATATCTACAGTAGTGTTAAACCAAATGCTAGAACACAGAATCTCTCCATTATTTTATACGGTTTACATTATTCATTCAGAATTCCCATGCCTTCTGTCGGGTTAGCTGTGTTAGACCTAATTAGCCTAGCAAGTAGCCAGAGCCTAGCTGCTCACATGGAATAAATGTCCTGCTTAAAACATCTACTAATCTTAAACAATAGCTGCTTTCACCTAATAACATCTCATATTAGGACGGAATGGCAAGTATGGCGCTCATAATGTTTTTGTTTTTTTTATAATAAAGGAGATCATATGCTGTTTTCAGAGTTAATCATTAGGCCATTTGTAAGCAGACAAAAATCAACACACTCACCTGTTTGTCCAGCAGGAGCATTTTGCAACTGTAAAATAAATTATACTTGACGTTTACTATTCTACATCAAATGGCCAAAACTGAAATGAATTTAGACCCATTTCTACCAGCTTTTTTATAGCACTGACATCTTCTGGATTGGCTTGTTCTCTATTTTACACCTAATGTACAGTTTTGTAAATTTAGCAGATACACCACCAGTAAGTTTGTTCCTGTCTGTACAGTGAGTGTCTACAGTGTCTCTACTTGCACCACGGTAATTCTTTTAACTGTACGGTGCCATTTTGGACACTTTTTGGTCACACTTTTTTTTTGGTGCAAAATTTGCACTTTATATACATATATAGCCCTGTGCATATTAGTCCTGTGTTATCTTGTGTGTTGCATCATGGCTGTGGATGAATCACATTGTGCTGAATCACACCACAGGTTATACACAGTATAGATGGGAGGACAAAAAATTCTACTAGAAGAAATTCTCTGATTAAATTGATTGATAAACACTATAAAGATCGGTCACTGGATGAGAAGACACTGCAAATGATAATCATGATGTTGCCTTGTAATTCAACAGCAAATGACAGAAGAGTCGTAGGACTATGAATTAGTGTTAATTAAAGACGACTCATCATAAGGCACTGTGTCACGATCTCGCCAGCAGATGGCGCTGTGGCGATGATGTGCACAGAGAGCGCGCCTGCATGAACCAGAGCGAGCACATGCTCGTGCGTCACAGAGAGACTTTGTTTACAATAGACACATGCGTTTGTTTCTGTTTTCTGCTTGTTTAGCCATTGGTTGATTATTGAGGGAATGTAAAGATTGTTACCAGCTGTTAACACTCGAGGTAACCAAACTTGTTATTTAAACGCCTCGAGTTGCTGCGCACGTCACACAGTATTACAGGTTACATGTTTGTTTTCATGTTTCATGGCTCAGGTCTAGTTGATGGATGGATGGATGGAAGGAAGGAAGGAAGGAAGGAAGGAATGAATGAATGAATGAATGAATGAATGGTGCCACGCGGTAATGTTTCCATGTTCTGCTTTGGTTTCATATTCCATGCCATAGCCTTTGTTAAATGATTTCCATGTCTAGTTCCTTGTTCCATGCCATAGCCTTTGTTAAATTATTTCCATGTCTAGTTCCTTGTTCCATGCCATAGCCTTTGTTAAATTATTTCCATGTCTAGTTCCTTGTTCCATGCCATAGCCTTAGTTAAATGATTTCCATATCTAATTTCATGTGTAAACCTCGATTACCTCTTCCAATCTAGACCGCGTTTCATTTTTATTGAATTTAGTGTGTAAAGAAAGACTTCACTCCTGCGCTTACTTCCTGTCTGAGTCTGGTTACATAACACACTGCAGTGAAAGTAATATAAATAAACGAGTTAAACATAATAATTTGATGTGACGCACATTGTGTCTGTCTGAGATTCATCAGCGGTTATTTGTTTGTCAGTGCCGCCTACTGGTACTGGAGACTTACTGCAACAGGAAAAAAATAATAAAGTGCATAATTAAAATGTGACCCTTCTACATAAAATATAGGCAGTCTGGACATTTTCTGTAAAACAGACAAAACTATGAAAAAAAAAAATTTATGCTAATAATGTGTTGATATGTCTACTTTTACCAAAACAATGTGAAATGTCTATATTTAGGCTAATTTCTAACCTTGCCTTGGCTGTCTGCCTGCAAAAATCACATTGGGTAATAAACCACTTTTAAACAAATGCATAAAACCAATGGTAGCGAAGTGTGCTTTTTTTATGATTTGATCATGTTTTTGCTATAGCTACATGCCAGAGTGAAATGTACATAAGCCTAACCAATTGAGTTTGTAATCTGATACTGGCTGTCAAAATGTCCGTGATGCTCCTGAGTAAGGGTCTGCGATATTATGATTCTCAAAGATGACTCTCAACAAATTGCCAGCAACTGGCCAATGATGCTTTATTTAACGTTTACAAAATAAAATTTTGTTATATTTAAAAAGAACAATTTATTTACAATTTGAACATTAGAAATTTTGAACAGAGATCCGTCGTGTGAAGAGATGATGATGAGCCTCATGTTCAAATGCCAAGAGTGACTTTTATCTTCGAGTAACGAGACAGCGACTGATGTGTATGATGCTGATAATCAAAGTGAGCATCAGTAGTAGTAGAAAATGTGAAAATGTCCTAGCCCCCCATACAAATACTTACCAAAGTCTAAATAGTGTTAATGTAAGTACTGTTACGATATATTATTACAATTATATTTTGAATATATGAATTGACTTACAATGTTACTGGAAGATTGTCCCATGAGTAACTATATCTGTAACTATATCTATGTCCCATTGTCCCATGCAAAAAGGTTTAATAACTAACAGTTCAATTTGTAAATAAATGGATTTTGTAATTCAGTGATTTACATCGATTACTGTTTACAGGGTAGTTGATCTACATTTTTATATAATTGCAGGAAAAATTATATTTAAAAGAATCTAAATCAATCTAAAAATGTGTGAACATACGGCTCAGTGTTGTTAAGCTCTAGTTTAACAAGAACAATAATTATTTCGAATAAAGACAAAAG
Source organism: Ictalurus furcatus (assembly GCF_023375685.1). Lineage (NCBI taxonomy): Eukaryota > Metazoa > Chordata > Actinopteri > Siluriformes > Ictaluridae > Ictalurus > Ictalurus furcatus. Next base: position 2,897,391 of record NC_071272.1, read on the forward strand.
AAAAACTGTTAAGCTGATTAACATGTTTTTTTTCATGAAGTAATTCAAAACTGATTTTCCATTCAAAAGTACAGTATAGGAAAGGATATTAAACGAGACAGAATCATCAGCGAGTACATTTTTGTGATTACTGAAAGATTCATATTCTATTTAGAGAACTCATTTCATGAGAAATATAGAGATCATTAGTTTGATTATATATGGAGCTGCTATTCTTCATGTTCATGTTCTCGTCTTGTCAATTCATGCTGTGAGACAGAAAACAAATATCAAAATGAGCTGCATGTATCAGAGTCATCCTCTTTAAATATTGTAAGTACAATATTTCATTTTTCTGCAACCATCTGAATAACAACACTAATGTTTTTCCTTTTATGATCCAGACTCCAGGTAAAACATGTACCTTAGTTAGCAGCAATAGAAGAGGACATCATTAAGAGATGTATCATCCCATATGCCCTGAGGTGGGTCCACTTTCGTTTGGAACCCACAAATCCCAGTTCCATCACAATCTGAGCTCCAGGTACCCCAGCTACCCCAGATCATTCCACTGCCTTCCAACACATTGCCTCCGGTGCACGTGAACCTGGAATTTTTGGTTATAAATACATACCTTGTTATCATTTTTTAGTCACTTTTCTTTATCAAACACACTTAGGTTAGGAAAAAGACATGACCAAATTTGTCACAATGTTTATGCAGTAAGTCATCAATTTATTTAATTAAAAACATGATCAGATTATAGTTACAGATAAAATGATTTGTGAATACCAGCTTCATCAAATCTGTTAGCTTTTTATTACTTTTTTGAGACAATATCAGATGTGTGGATTATTGTGAGTTACTAATTACCTTATGTTGTTAGCAGCGGTGTCATCTCGAAACACTCCCTGATAACTCTCCACTTGCAGCTGGAAAGATGTGAGTACTCCACTGGGGCACCAGATGTTCTGTGTCCAGGTTCCCCAGCTGTAAAAACAACAGTTACTGCTACTAATACTACTAATGCTATTACTACTACTACTACTTCAAATACTCCTCCTCCTCCTCCTCCTCCTCTTACTACTACTAATACTACTACTAATACTACTAATGCTATTACTACTACTACTACTACTACCACTACGACTTCAAATACTCCTCCTCCTCTTACTACTATTACTGCTGCTGCTGCTACTACTACTACTATAATACAACAACTCCTAAATCAGTGATCTATGTGATAGATAATATGGATCATATGTTCAGTGATCCAATCGTATGAACTTTGGTCTTCTATTCTGACTTTTGAATTATGACATTGAATCGCATTGTATCTTCTGTAGGTCCTGTAACTATATCTATATAATATTCAGTACATATTGTCATATATGCCTTATGTCTTATCTATATGCAGTATTTCATACATGGGAAAGAACATACACAATGTGTTTTTTACCTTCCTTCATCAGTCCTGATGGTTGTGTAGGGCCCGACATAACCAGTAGGCCCGATCGGTTTAGAGCACTGAAGGGCAATTCCATTTAGGGCTGTGTCATCCCAAGACCACTGATTTCTCAGAACCTAAAAAAACAAGCCAACAAACAAAAAAAAACTACTTTACCAATTAAAATGATTTGTTGATGAGATTGAATTCATTTGCAGGATCATTTAAACTGAGAATTTTACTCAAATTACACACATCAGTTATGGTTAATGTTAATGTTACAGTCTGTGCTCCACTGAAATTTCTTTTAATACATGGTTTAATACGTTGTTGACTGCGACTTCGCCATTTAATACGCTTGTACAAATATGTACCAAAAAAATTGTAGTTATACCACAAAGTGTGAAGTTGTATATTAGATAGTATATTAAGTTTCTTATCAATGCTTATAAATTCTCATTCCAAAAATTGCTAATTAGTAATTAGTCATCCCTGAAAAAGCGATGCACTCACCTTGAGGCTAAAGCCCGTAGCGTATGTGCCTGAAGGACACTTCGCTGCAGTTCCCCATGTTCCCCATACCTGTCCATTCAACACGGAAATCGTACTGGGATACGGGGTCGGCAATTTTGCTTTGTGTGTCGTTGACACTTGCACACTCCCCGAAGGAAAGCATGAGCAGAGGCAAAACAACAGTAAGCACAAAATACATTGTCAGATAGAGCTGAAAATAAATTCAAACTACGATCGGGTTATCAGAATGAATCTCCCTGAAAAAAGTGCCTGCTGAGAGCAGGTGCGCCTGTTTATATACAATCTGGCTAGCCGATCGGTGTTAAGTGTCATGTAATTATAGATCAGAATATTTGGCATTAATCCAAGTCGAATCCAGGACATGAATCATTAATCTGGTTTGATATCATTTTTAAAGCAAGGACAAATGTTTTCCATGGTTTCAACTTTAAATATTTATTTTCAACAACAATGCAATAATGTAAATAATAAATAATTAGTAACAAAGGTTGGCACAGTGATCCAGCGGGTAGAGTTTGCCTCCTCACACACATGAACACATTAAACAATGACAATGATTCTTAAGTTGCATGAATTTATTGTGTGAATTATATTTGTCAACGTTTTAAAATGGCTTTTATCTTACTATATAAACTGAGATTTATTCTATACTAGTATGCCTATAATATAAAAATATATAATACATATAAAAAGATAATGACAATAATAATAATAATAATAATTATATATTATATATAACGTATAACAAATGTAAAATACCCTTGGGAAAAATGAGCAAAGAAGGCTGTGAAAAATTGTCTTTATTGTTTAAACTGTTGATCATTTGTTCAAAAAATTCACAAAAATACTCTGCTGTCATGGTGATCAAACAATTGCACAGATTTATAAAAAATATATATATCTTTGTTAAATATACATGTGCAACAATTATTGGCACCCCTATGAATTCATATGAGAAAAAGATTTTTGAAGTATATTCCCATTGACATTTTAAATTTTTTTAGTACACCTGGGTGACAATAAAGACAATTTTTCATAGCCTTCTTTGCTCGTATTTGCCAAGGGTGCCAATATTAGTGGAGAGCACTGTATGTACATAATCATATACAAAATATTTACATCCATTATGTTGGATAGATATAATGTTTCATTTCTTTCAATATTATTCAAGAATACTGTATATACATGATGTAATGCAAGAAATGTATTGTGTTTTTTTCCTTTAATGAATTGTATCACTAATTGTACAGCATGATCATGAAAATGATTATCAGAGTGCTTATGTCCTTCATGACAAGTTATGTAATATTACTGGGATGTTGGAGACATTCCAGAACATACACACACACCCAAACACCCACCCACCCACGCACACACACCCACACACATAAACTAGAGACAAACAAAACAGAACAAGAAAAAGCAAAATCAAAAGTAAAGTTTTTGTTTTGTTTCCTTTAATAATGTAGCTAAACAGAAAGTCAGATGACATTGTTAAGTGGTTTCACACACATACACACACACACACACACACACACAAAAGTATGTGAAAAACACCTCAAAATCAATGAGATGTACAGTGCATCCGGAAAGTATTCACAGCGCTTCACTTTTCCCACATTTTGTTATGTGACAGCCTTATTCCAAAATGGATTAAATTCATTATTTTCCTCAAAATTCTACAAACAATACCCCATAATGACAACATGAGAGAAGTTTGTTTGAAATCTTTGCAAATTTATTAAAAATAAAAAACAAAAAAAGCACATGTACTAAGTATTACTAATGTTATGTAACAGTATTAATTCTGATTATAATTATGCTTCAAAAGTTGTATTCTTGGTTCCTTTAATAGTATTATTCATATTATTATTATATACTATAATATTATTATAAATAAACCATGGATTGTGCTTTATTAAGGGTGTAACACTCCCTGTAACACAATTCCTCAACTTCACCCGAGTTCATGTTTATTAACATGTTTATTCTTCTTCCCACAAGCTTCATATCTGAGCTCCTGTGCACCAAATGGAAGTAAAAATCTCTCGCTGTTGTGACTTTGTTGTTGTTGTTGCCTCCTGCAGGATCCCATTCCTGATGCACACCTCGAGTCTTAACCAGATGCCTTGTGGAAAAAAAAATCTATTTGTATATATATTTGTGTCTTGTATTCTTGCTCGTTCTGCTGCTTGTGTTCTTGTGCAACAAATTGAACAACATTGTAACAAATCGTAGTCATGAAAAATAACATAGTGGCTGCGAACGTACTGTGCATTTGAATAGTAAAGTATTTGAAATCTTTTCTGACACGAAAGTGCTCCCTACATGGTCTAACATAAAACTAGCCTAACTACAAAGTGTGTAGTAGTAAATTTGCATAGGACATAAACGTCAGTAGTAGACGATTAGTCAAGTCCTTTCTCAGAAATGGTTTGGGGGGAAACCCAGAAACTTCCTTGTTTAATGATTTGTAGTTATTTCCAGAATTTTTCACATGTAGATTGGGAAATACTTCAATTAATACTTCAGTGATTGAATTCCGTTTTATTTGTATAGTGCTTTTAACAATGGAAAATGCACTGTGGTGAAATTGGAACTCAAGGTTCATTCACAGATATGTATTCAAACTTGTTTGTTTAATGAGCTGTAGTTCTTTCCAGAAGGTTAAATCAAAGCTATATAAGATGGCAGTTAATTTAGCAATTTTTTACAACGATTTCATTCTATCCATTCAGGAATTTTCAAATTGGTACCACCAACCAGCTTCATATCAAACAATATGAAAAATATTACTGAAATAGTAAATAGTATTTTTGTATTCAATTTAATTCAAACATTTTCTCTATCAAGGAGAAATTGTTCATATGAAAAACAACAAAATATGATCATCTCATCTTATCTTTCTATTTTACTGTGCTATAAAGGTTTAAACATTTGTGTTTGTTCGCTTTATCTTCTAGTGCCTATTATTAAAGAAAAAGTAATAAGAAGAAATGTAGATATTGGATCCATCAATGTGGAGCCAATATATATATCCCATGAGGAAATGGCAGACGATCATCCGAATAAACCGATGAAAAGAATTCTTAGTAGCATCCGCTGTATCTGAATATACAGATGAGTGACAAATTAAAAGAAAAAAAAACTGCTTTAAATGCAGTCACCAGATCTCAACCCAGTTAAACATCTTCATGGACTGGGGATTCTGAGAATTGGAGTTCCTGGAGATCAGATCAGGGTGTTTGTGAGAACAGTCTTGTTACTCACTCGGAATACAATTCTATCTTTATTATGTAACTGTCTGTTTTTGTTCAGTGTCATTTCACTTCCTGACAACAGTTAAATATATTCCATGTGTTATAAGCTAGTTAAATCTAGCTATAAAAATAATAAAAGTCATATAAACACAATATTAAGTGTTTTGACTGGAGCCTTCACGTATTACTCGATCTTTCAATTGAAGCATATTATTTAATACCTACATTAGAACTAACAGGAGAGGTGTGTAGGTCTTCAAATAAATAACGCAGATTGTTGATATGCAATTCCACATAAATGGACTGTCTACTGTTTTTTAAATACAGCGTTAAAACCACAAATTCAACGGAACAGGTCATTTTTATTGCCATCACTCAGTGTATGCTCACCCATTGGTCGATATTTCTATTTAAAAAATATTATCGGTCACTGGATGAGAAGACACTGCAAATGATAATCATGATGTTGCCTTGTAATTCAACAGCAAATGACAGAAGAGTCGTAGTGCTATGAATTAGTGTTAATTAAAGACGACTCATCATAAGGCACTGTGTCACGATCTCGCCAGCAGATGGCGCTGTGGCGATGATGTGCACAGAGAGCACGCCTGCATGAACCAGAGCGAGCACATGCTCGTGCGTCACAGAGAGACTTTGTTTACAATGGACACGTGCGTTTGTGTCTGTTTTCTGCTTGTTTAGCCATTGGTTGATTATTGAGGGAATGTAAGGATTGTTACCAGCTGTTAACACTCAAGGTAACCAAACTTGTTATTTAAACGCCTCGAGTTGCTGCGCACGTCGCACAGTATTATAGGTTACATGTTTGGTGTCTCAGGTCTAGTTAATGTATAGATGGATGGGTGTAATGGTGCCACGCGGTAATGTTTCCATGTTCCGCTTTGGTTTCATGTTCCATGCCATAGCCTTAGTTAAATGATTTCCATGTCTAGTTTCATGTGTAAACCTCAATTACCTCTTCCAGTCTAGACCTCGTTTCATGTTTATTGAATTTAGTGTGTAAATAAAGACTTGACTCCTGCGCTTACTTCCTGTCTGAGTCTGGTTTCATAACACACTGCAGTGAAAGTAATATAAATAAACGAATTAATCATAATGATATCAGATTTAATGTGACGCACATATAGGAACATTTTATTTTGATATTCCCTGAGGAATCATAAGACATCAGTGCTACACACCACCCTCCTTCCATTCTATAGACCTTCTCTCGTTCATTTCATCCACGAGGTTTTTCAGTCTTCCAAGGTGGTGCAGAGCTCTAAAAACAAACCAAGTAAAAACATCAACACAGATTAAAAAAGTTGTCAGCGTGTGAAATAAGAAATAAAACACTTTGCCATGTGCTGTTATAGAAAATACTCAACGATGAGGTGGCGTGATACTGGCTGAAGTAACACAGTAACAGCATGTGTGGAAGAGTTTTATTCCTCTTATAGAACAATGTTGTATACATATTAGCAGTTTATTTTAATGTTTAATGTTGTGGAATGTTCACCAAGCAAGTTCCTATTATCAGTTACATAACAGCTCTAAACAGTCAGATTTACCTTTGAATGTTACAAAGTACTGACACCAGATTAAACATCTCCTTACATAAAACCTCACCATAGCAACAATTACACAGATTTTTTATGTGTTTATGTGGTGCATCCACTGAACAAGTCCCTGAGAAAGTTGTTACTATAGACACAATAATATATTAGAATTATATTAGCTTGCAGCCAGCACTTTCTGACCAATCAGAATCAAGCATTCAACAGTGCTGTGGTATAATGTAGAATGAGCAATTCATAATATTTAACTGACCTTTTTAACGATTGTCCACCAGGCGCTAAATCATAATCTTCAATACCTGGTTGAGGAACCTGGAAAAAACACAGACAATGACTTTACAGTGTAATGTGTATTATATTTCTAAAAAGTAGGGCTGTAAACATTTCCTTTCGGGTGTATGCTCTTTTAGTCCTCATATGAAACTGAAATCTGAACATCTTGCTTACACACTACTTGCTTAAATTTCTTAAATAAATGTGATATAATATATTTAATTCAGATGGTAACACTTGTATACTGGGTTATAAAACAGGACAAGCAATCATGTAATGAATTACATAAAGCGTAACATAAATATGCACAGTAGGGGGCAGTGTCACACGTACCAAATGTACAGAAAAGGTACATGTAAAGGGCTGTATGGGATAAAGAAAAATATAGTCTTGATTGTACTTGAGAATGTTTTGTGTTAATTGCGACAGAAAAACACACACACTGTTTTTCACCCGACATATATGAAATAATTAGTTTTTGACTGTAAGAAGAACTTTCTTAACAACAATTTATAGCTGCTATAACATAACTGGTAACAAGAGCTAACATTTTCCTGGATGTTCCACGTAACTGTAAATGGATCAAATGTATGTGGTTCTTAACAAATAAAAAAATTGTCAGCGTTGGCTAATAAAACATTTCAGTATCTTACATAATAAATAATTATTAACTAATTAATTTCAATAGTTCAGTAAAATTCAGTTTACACATACTGATAGCGGACTTTTAGACTTTTTCTGTACTGCACCTCATCATTGACATGGTTCTCTGTCTGTATTTGTGGACTTGAGACAGGTCTGCCGGAAGTGTTTTGTATTTCGTCTTCTTGTTGTGTTACTCTCTGCTCCACAGCCTGGAGGCTAAACAGCATCTGTTTGAGGGCTTCAACTGGACCAGGGTGTTTCCTGCTGCTGTAGCCTGAAGAGAATGAACCTAAAGACTGAGAGACACATTATGAGCGAAGGGTATTGTGAGCGAACCCAATTTCCTTTCTGAACAACATAATGTAGCAGATGAAGCTGTTTATATGTGTAAGCAACGTACCATTTACTCCATCTAAATAGTTTTTTTTTTATTACTCTGACTCTGAATGGAATTTTGTTACTTTATCCTCCTTACTAGCAAGCTGATGTGATTCTGTAATGGAAATCAAGTAAATCTCCAAGGAAACCGTTTTAACTACATTTGGCTCCCACTACACACTCAACTCCTCCCCTCATGCTGCAAGTGCATAATTATTTGTCGCAGATGGTATACCCCCTTCTGAGTCCTTAGACAGGGGAATAACCAGGGCTATGAATTGCTGATTTTTTTTACCTTCTGTTTTGTGTCTGTCTGAGATTCATCAGCGGTTATTTGTTCGTCAGTGCCGCCTACTGGTACTGGAGACTTACTGCAACAGGAAAAAATTAATAAAGTGCATAATTAAAATGTGACCCTTCTACATAAAATATAGGCAGTCTGGACATTTTCTGTAAAACAGACAAAATTATGAAAAAATGTTTTTATGCTAATAATATGTGTTGATATGTCTATTTTTACCAAAACAATGTGAAATGTCTATATTTAGGCTAATTTCTAACCTTTTATCTTCGAGTAACGAGACAGCGACTGATGTGTATGATGCTGATAATCAAAGTGAGCATCAGTAGTAGTAGAAAATGTGAAAATGTCCTAGCCCCCCATACAAATACTTATCAAAGTCTAAATGGTGTTAATGTAAGTACTGTTACGATATATTATTACAATTATATTTTGAATATATGAATTGACTTACAATGTTACTGGAAGATTGTCCCATGAGCGCTCAGCCTCCAAAAGCTCCTCTGTGTTTCCTGGACTGCCATGCTGCTCTTTATCTGAACAGAAACCTAAAGAAGGGGACTTCAGCACATCCTCAGCCCTTTGAATAAGTGAGCCAATCTTATCACCTGAGAAAAGGCAGAGAGAAGCTTTAATTACAATGAAGGGGAAAAAACATTTTGCACTTTACATTTGGTCAATAGATCTTTTTAATTATGAAAATTTCAGCACACGGACCTCTAAAAGGTTCTCCATTATCACCAGTTTGACCTATGAGGTTCTCTTGACCTTTCAGCTCCTCATGACTTTCATCAGTCTTCACCTCCAGCTTGTTGACCCACGCTGGAACATTCTGAGCCCTAAGATTAACGTCACATTCCTCCAACCAGGCCGGGTACTTCAAATCAGGAATGCTAGTCAAACCAGAAAATTCCATTTCTGACTTGCGACTGGTCATCCATCTTGGAAGGTGATGGGATGAAACGGAGCGTTGTTTATTTGCTTTGGTGGACATAAAAGAGTTGGAGTGCAGAGATGCATGCTTAAATTTCAAACTTCTCATCAGTAAATCATCCACACACAGAGTTCTTGATGCAGAAGAACAATCTGATGACTTATTTGGGGCTTCAGCTGGCTTGGATCGAGACCAGGCGCTCAAGTTAGTGCTGTGCCCTAGCCTGGAACCTTCTAATTGGGAGAGAAATGCTGAAGTGCGGGTCACAGGAAGGGAACCGTCAACAGGAAGTAGCAGCAGATCATCGGTGGTCATGCTGATGTGGTCTGATTCTCTGCGTTTTGAAGCAGTAGGAAGATTCAAGATGTCCAATTCTTGGTCTGTAAGGCTTTCTTTTAGTACTGTGAACAAAACCAGAAAACACTTAAAAAACATTAGAACAGGAAAGTTACTCATTAATATAGCAGCTTTCTGACGATGAAGTTCATATAATTTTGCCCAGCTTCACTGATAAAGCTCATGACTAAAGGGTTAACATGCCTGTCGTCATTGTATGATAGTAGTAACAAAACATCTTTAACATATACAGTTACCTTCAATAATATTGGCACCCTTGGTAAATATGAGCAAAGAAGGCTGTGAAAAATTGTGTTTATTGTTTAACCTTTTGATCTTTTTTTTTTTTTTAAATACTCTATTCTCATGGATATCAAACAATTGTAAACAAAACACAGGTTTATCCAAAAAAATATATTTGTTAAATATAGGTGTGCAACAATTATTGGCACCCTTTTAGTCAATGCTTTGTGCTACCTCCGTTTGCCAAGATAACAGCTCTGAGTCTTCTCCTATAATGCCTGATGAGGTTGGAGAATACATGGCAAGGGATCTGAGACTGTTCCGCCATTCAGAATCTTTCTTCTTTGCTCATATTTACCAAGGGTGCCAATATTAGTGGAGGGCACTGTATAACACTCTACTTATTCAAAACATTATTCATTAATAATTCTAATGTACAGCACTATTAGCTATTAATAACATTTTACCATCAAATAAGCAAGAAATGTATTTTTAAATGTAACCTCCACAATACAATAATGTAAGATAATTATTCAGCACTTGTCATCGTATATAACAACAAATCACAACATTTCTTTTGTGCCTTTTGCAGTCCACAATGCCCTTCAAATACAAATGAAAGTAAAACAAAACGCATCAAACTACGTTTCATGTGAGATTCAGTAATCTACTCCACCATCTCTGTTTCGATATCCTGAGCGCAGCAGGCGGGGTGTGTTCTGTTCCTTCGGAAGCTCCAGCTGCCCCACTGAGGACACAGAGGACTGAAAATCAGCGATGTAAGCGTTCAGAGCATCAGAGGCTGACTCATAATGCCTGTCTTTGTATTTGATAGTGTGAAGTGGCTCGGGCTGCAAAGAGCTTCTCAGGCGTCCTGAACTGGCTAGCAACGAAGTGACGGTCGACTCCGGAGATTGGACACCGTCTACAGATGCCATGATCCACGCAGCGTATCACCATCATCCGGATTCTATAACAACCAAACAAAACAAAATTCTATGACAACACATTTTGGGGCTTTTGGGTGAAAACCGCAGCGAAAAATTCACTTCAAATTACACTGATCTCAAAGTAGAAGTTTTGACACAGTGGTGTTCTCTGAACAATATATTTTCCCACTGAGCTTAAAGTGTTTTTTATGTATATTTTGGTTCACAAATGGCTGGTCTCAATGGGATGAACGATATGAAGAAGCGAGGTTGGGGCTGATTTCTTTCTCACCTAGACTGTATACTCACGTGGTCTCATCAGTCGTCTCAGGTGATTACAGAGTGAAACGCCTCCTAAATGTGATTTCTATTTGGCTGATATTTTCCAGCCTGCTTTTGGTTTGAACGAAAGGCTTTCAGTTTGTACAATGTTTATTATGGTAAAGAGGAAACATGACGTGAAGCCAGTAGGACTTGAAATTATAATAATAGTGTGTAATAGTTCATTTTCATCTTCATTCTTTCTTATTATGCCACTGATGAGACCTTGTCAATGATATAATGCATTGCTCAACCCTCATAGTTTCATTGTCAGGCTACTGATGTGATTATTTATTAGATTTGAACCTTTGCATCTATCACCACCCATGTATATATTAGTTGTTCTAAACATGTATGTTCATTTAATTATATTTAACTGATATATATATATATATATATATATATATATATATATATATATATATATATATATATAATGACTTATATAGACTTCAACTAACTTAAGTACTACATATCACTAACTTTAAATAAAGGTAACTAACTATGATAAAATATTTGCGTCTATGAAAACGCAATACAAAGTCTATACTTAGTTATTATTAGCTGGTTAATGTTCTCGTTCACTCACTTCATTCAGTTAGCAAGCCAGCATCTTTAATACGTTTGTTTTGCTATGTGGTCGTCAGGCTAACGGCGTTTAAGCTAATAACGTTCTAATTAACGTGTTATTACGTGTTATTTTAAACTGTAATACGATTATGAATATTTTGGAGGGAACGTACCGTTAGTCCTGTGTAAGGTATTACAAAACAAAACAGAACAAAACAAAACAAAACAAAAAAAACCCTAAGTGTCAAAAGTTAGCTAGCTTAGCAACAGGCTTGTTACTAAAACTGCTAAAAATCGAATCAGCTGAGTTTACCGCGCCTTAACGCGCATGCGCATGCGCTAGGGGTCACGTGACGCATTGTGAACCGCACATGCGCTTTCTTCATTTGATTGACTGTGTTGTTTACAAAAATTTTAGAAGCACATTTTATATGGAACACCTCTTCAGTGGTGGTGTTGTATTCCTATATTTCTAAACCTAATCAGTCATCCGTCACATGACAGTACACATGAACTCAACATGAATTGGGAAAAGAAACTGATTCAGCGATTTGATCAATGCAAGTTTTTTGTTTTGTTTTTTGTATAAAACTACTTTTGTTTATTGCAAAGTTTTAGATTCATGAACGTAAATACACAAAAAGTAAACGCCACTTTAACTTTTTCAAACAATAATTGAATTTGTGTTTAAATACAGTCTTAAATGTCTGTTAATAAGAAAGCGATAAAATAAAAACATCTAGAAATTTGCGCCATGTTTGACATTCTTTCTTAATGGGCTTTCATCATCATTTATATGACCCCCACCCCCCTCCCCAACCTTTCCCCTTCTTTCTCTTTTTCTCTTCTCTCTGTTCAGAAATTTCTTCCTTAGGTTAATTACTTTTGTAAAATTCATCTTGTTAACTATTATGCCGCAACTTGTTTATTGTTTGGAAGACTGCTTATAAGTAACTCTTTCATTTGTATGTTGAAATTGCAATTTAAAAAAAAATGATTTAGCGTATATACATATACTTCCGTGACAGTATTGTAACAAATAATTCAGATAGTAGTACTTTGATTACCTCTAAAATATGTCTGCATTTAGCGTTAAACATAACTGTTTCTATGTCATTTGATATGTTTATGTGACAGACATTGTGGACTTTTGTTTAAAGAAATAGCATCTCTTATTGACCTTATCATCATGGCCGCTGTCACGAGCTTGTTGACTACCTCAATACGCATGCGTATAATTGTTGCGCATGCGTAGTAAGGATTGGGCCGTCACAAGCGCTTGTTGATCCTAAACAGAAACAGAGAGGCACTTCGGGCTGATTCAGTTTGTAAACAACAGTTTATAATAATGATGAAGTCTTGTTGCGTGTACAGCACCGGGGTGCTCTCTATTCTTATATTAATCGCTGGAATTGCGATGGTTTTGGCTCAGGTTTTCCAAAACCTCTTGTACAACAGGATAAAAAGGGTAAGTAAATCAGAGCAAACTTGTTATACATGTTCCTAGATTGTGGCACTTTGTTGTAGCATTTGGTATCTGTTGGATCGATTTGTATAATAAACAAAGCCATGATTAAATGCATTTGTAGATGAACGTAATATTTACTATATTAATATATCACAGAAGGTGTGGCCGAATATCAACTATCTCACTGTTACACAAGTGGTGCAGTATATACTAGTGTGTAAAGCCATTGGCCTTTATTCTTCAAAATTCAGATCACAGAACAATTTAATATTAACACTAAAACACGCGATTGTATTCATTGTGTTTGATTTATTTCGTTCAGCGTTTTGTTTATATGAGCTAAACTTGTCGTTTATTTGTTTTGCATGGCTCCACTACGTTTATAAATGAAGCTTTAATTAAATCTGACTTCATTAAGACCTTTTATTTTATTTTATAAAACTAGAAATAAAATAAAAATTAAAACGCACTTCCATAACTATCTTTTTTTTATTTGCAACACCTATAGCTCACTGAAATTAGGTTCCTCCGACTTTCTAGCTTTGATCTTTTGATTTTGGAAGCCTTTTGAATGCTCTTCTTTTATTGGCTCACTATTGCGGACATCTGCATAAATTATGCAAACGAGATGATAAGATAAAACTTTATTGATCGCACACTGGGGAAATTCCCTCGTTATGTGTATATGTATGAGAGTAAATATGGGCGTACCTTATGCATGTGATATGTAAATAAGGGTGTGGCTGGTGGGCGTGGTCTTGCATCCAAGTAGCTGAGGCTGATTCAGGTTTTGATGTTGTATGACTGTTCCATGAATCAGATACATATTTCTTTGATTCCTGCTGCTCCTTTTTACACAACTGTGATGAATGGATGTTACTTCATACTCCTTGACATGCACTAATTTAAGGGAAAGCCGTGGTGGCTCAGCCATAAGGGCAGGGGGAGCAGAGCCCCGCCATTTAGCCAATCAGCCTTTCAATAAATGTTATTTTCATATCATATCAAAAAAAAGTCCTCATTCACCACTCCATACATTTAAAATTTCATTCAAATACTATCTGCCTGTTTTAAGAGACCAACAATTTTTGTCTGTTGTTCAAGTAGACTCCTAAGTACTTGTAGTGCTCGACAATTCCAACCTCTTCACCTATGATGTTTATGGGTTTTGTTGCAGTTCTTGTCCTTCTAAAATCCACCCCCATCTCCTTGGTCTTGTTTATACAGTATATAGGAGCAGATGATTCCTGCTTCACCACTTCCCGAAGTTATCCATATAACCTTATATGGATTATAACCTCGTGACTTAATTTTGTTTGAGGCTATCGTTATTAATGATTTCCTGCCCCACTGCAATCTCTAGTCATGAGCTGCTTTTTGGGAAAAGGGAACTGGCATATTATGACAAAAGGACATGCAGTACACTAAATAGGGCGTGAATACCATATTCTCTGTTGTGCAATTATACTCTGTATTATATTGCGAATAGAAGCTAACTCGCAGCTTGCTGCTTATTACACATACAGTAAACTACTTGGGATACGAAGTAAAGCTTTTTTTCACCATTATAGGGAATAGGAATTGATGGTGGATTTAGCCTTAGCTTATAGTATACTTAAATGAGAAGAATTGGTGTAATATTTTACGTAGGTTTCTGTTGAGAGAATGGAAATGTCAGGATTGTGATTAACATTCATAACCCCCTACAACATTTTGTGAATGAGAGATCTATTATCTATTAGATTTATCTATCTATCTAGAGATATATTTTCTTAGTATTATATTTTTAGGTCATTGTCTATTTGCTGACTCACCAAGCTTTCTCTGCTGCGAAATCATTGTATCACATGGATAAATGTTTGCTAACCTTTTACCAACAGGAAGTGGTGCTGGAAAATGGAACAGAGGCCTTTGCGTTGTGGCAGGATCCACCTCCACCGGTCTACATGCAGTTTTACTTCTTCAATCTGACGAATCCTAAGGAAGTGCTGTCAGGAGACAGACCTGCGGTGATTGAGCTCGGCCCATACACGTACAGGTAATGAGCAGTCACGCGGATTACACGTGATGAGCTTTTCCACTCATTGGAAATAAAACCCGATTGGTGAACCTCTGCCCATCTTTACTTCTGAAAGACTCTGCCTCTCTAAGATTGAACTTTTATACCCAAACATATTACTGACCTGTTCCCGATTAACCTCCAGCTGTTTCTTTTTAGTAACACTTACTTTTCCAGCCTTTTTTTTTTGCCCCCACCCCAACTTTCTTCAGACCTGTCGTGGCCATCCAATTCAAAATGACCTTATTTTTTTTCTTAAAACGGGACATTTCCTCAGTTTAAACATTTGATATGTTTTCTATGTTCTATTGTGAATAACCTGTGGGTTTATGAGATTTACAAATCATTGCATTCTGTTTTTATTTACGTTTTACGCAGCGTCCCGTGTTAACGGCAATCACACTTGGGTGGGGATCAAAATAACCAGTCCGAGAGCAACTGAGCAAGATGGTCTCTTAGATTGCAGTTAGAAAGCAATTCGACCATGAGTCGGCTAAATTGCAGAAGGCGAACCGAACATATTGTGAATTTTGGGTAGCAGGTAGCAGGTTTTGTAGATGTGAGCTGCTAAACTAAGTCAAGGGACAGAGCTGCAGCTCTGCAGAAATGCAGTGAGTTCTGGATATTTGGACAGACAGAGCAAAAAATAGAAAATCAACGCTGGATTCTATACACTGGTATAATCTGGCATTTCTGTAATTATCTAGTAATTTATTGAGGGCTGAGTCAGTGTTTTCAGACCTAAACGCCCCTCCACCAATGTTTTTTGTTGTTGTTTGTTTTTTGGTATGTTTAATTATGTACAGTGTGAAGCGGAAACAAACCAAAAGTATCAATTCTGCTCTGATTTTCACTCTCTGATAGTCCAGAAAGACATTTGCACAATATTTGTACTCCTTCATGGTAAGAAAGTACAGAAATGAAGCTCCACTGTCAATGACTCAATGATGCATGTGAATAAAAAATAAAATAAGAATAAAAAGTCTAGATTACAAATTACAGCTCCATTACTAGAAAGGCGTTGTTTTGTTGTTTGGTACTAGACTTCACATGTTAACTGTGTTTGAGGGAGTGTCACATGACACACAATCAGTAAAGCATATTACTTTCTCTTATTTTCTATGGTAATCAGTGAAAGCAAAAGGAAAGCTGAATAAAAGCCAGTCTTGCAGAGTAGCTGGCTCTTAAAGCTGCATGTGCAACATTTTTTCAGCAAGTTACATCTTGTAGTGTGTTTTGCTACTGCGGTAGAAACACGCTTTTAAAATCTCTTTTGGTTTCTTCTTTAGCGAACCTACCCCACCTGTTTATACCACCAAAAATCGCTGATTTCTCACTAATTAGTTAATTTGGTTATTATGTATACTAATAATAACACCCATATTTTAATATTTGCTTATCACAGTATATGGACAGTGGTAATAGAAAATGATTTTGTAGAAGTTCCTTTTAACCTTTATAAAGTCAGCAACACCAGATCTCCTACCATGTTCTTGTGGCTGGCTTTGAGGTTACTGTGTGCCGTGTTGTGCTTTTTAACTTCCTTTTGACCTCCTTTTTTTCTTTCTTTCTTTCTTTTTTTTTCCAAGAGAGTATCGACCTATGGAGGGAGTCAACTTTATGGACAATGGCACCAAAGTAGCTGCTGTTAACCCAAAAACGTATATTTTCGAGCCCAACATGTCACGAGGATCTGAAGATGACATAATCAGGACTGTCAACATCCCAGCAATGGTGAGACACACTGGCTGTGTACTAAATGTCACCTAATTCCCTCTTGGTTATCTGCTTTATCAGGTGATGATAATTGTGTATATATAAAAATATATAATAAAATGTTATATTATGTGTGTTTGTGGTGCTCGTTCATGCAGTCGTCCAATCAGCCAATTATATGGCATCCGTGCAATGCATAAAATCATGCGGATACAGATCAAGACGTTCAAGAGACTGGACAGCTGAATCTTAGAAAAACTGAATCCTTTTTTTTTCTTTTCTTTTTTTAAAATAATCCCTTAGATTTATGTTGCGCTTTTCTAGGCGCTCAAAGTGCTTTAAATTGTATGGGGGAAATCTCCTCAACCACCGCCGGTGTGTAGCATCCACCTGGATGATGCGACGGCAGCCATAGTGCGCCAGAACGCCCACCACACACCAGCTATAAGTGGAGAGAGTGATGTAGCCAGTTCAGGGATGGGGATTATTTTATTTTTTATTTTATTGTATTTTATAATCTTTTCTGAACCGAACTTTGGTCAGTGTAAACTGAATTTAAATGTGCTTTATAAATAAAATTTACTCACTTCCACCCATACAGAGGTCTCAGTTTGTATTAAACCACAGCTGCTGCGTATTTGGCGTGTGTGATTTCCTTCCAGACAGTGATGGAGAGGTTTCAAAATTCCGTCTTAAGGCGTCTAATCTCCGATTTGATGAAAGCTAAAGAAGAGGGGCTTTTTGGGACCTGGACAGTGAGAGAGCTCCTCTGGGGCTATGAGGACCCGGTACTCAAAGATCTTCAAGCATTCGACCGTTCTCTGGACCCCAACTTCGGCCTGTTTTATAAGGTAAACGTGATGAATTGGTGGTATGATAAAATGAATAAACCTTCAGTAGTTTATCACAGCAGTGTAGGAACATGATTTTTACTGAAGTGATGTCGTTCCAAACCCATAAGACATTTGTTCATCTTCGTTGTGTTCTGAAGATGAATGAAAGTCTTATGGGGTTTGGAACGTCATGAGGGTGAGTAATTGATGACAGAATTTTCATTTTGGAGTGAACTATCGCTTTAACCAATTAACTCGGAAGGTAAAGGTCATGTGACATTTGTTCAATATTAGGTTTTTCCTCAAACTTTTAGTCATGTAGCCAACTCAGACTTTACTACTATAGAGTATACCATTTTATCATTTTTATTTAAAATATAGTATTTTAAATTAATACAAAAAAATATGAGACTGCATGTACTGAAAAGCAAAAAATGTGCTAATGCCAGTTTTTTGGGGGGTTTTTTAAGGTTATGTTGTGTAAGGTTGAAGAGTCTCATAGTTCATTACTGTTTTACTTTTGGATCATGTATGGAATCAAAAAATGATCCTATTGCTATCCTGTTTTAAATGAATTCCTCCATTTATATTTGTGTGGAGGCCCAGAAAAACCCTTCACATGATGGCTTTTATAGTTATCTAGTTCTGAATTTCTAGTTATATAGTTATACTGAAATATACACCAGTTAGTTCCAGTCCACTAATTTGATTTGTTGAGCTGAGTTCCAAGAGTGCCTATGTTTCCTATAATCACACTGGGATGTTTCCCTTTGTGTATCAATCTGCTCATCTGTATTCGCCACGTAAAATCACACTGTCAACATCCTAGTTCCAAATGGTTACCACAGTAGTGTTGGTGACATCATCATTGGCTGTAGCAAAGTATAATTATCAGTTTAATTGGGCGCACCTTTAACGGGATTGTACAATTCAAAGTGAGCTAGCTAGCTAGCCAACGTGCTATGAAGTGTGTGTGTGCGCGTGTGCGGCTTCTCCGGGATCTAATGCCACTAGAAGAACAAAAATAAACCGAACATTTGGCCACGTTAAATGTCAGTTACTCTATATAAATTTCTTCTTTTTAGAACTGTTATATAAAAGCAATATCGCGCCTGTAATCATACGGTTATACTGAATATCAGCACACGGTCTCGTGCCTACGGCCAAATCACAGCCGTGCCGGTATTTAGTATATCGGCACTCTTGCTTATGCGATATTGCTTAAATACGTCTCTCTTTTGTACGTATTTCAGTCACAAGTAAAGTTTTAATATTTTAAATTCTGGTTACCCCTTAAAAGTGAAAGGGGAGAAAACAGCTTGATTAGGTTTATGAACGTTTTTCTACGGCACGCAACTATATAACAACTTGATCAAAGCCTGACATTTATTGTGTGAGGAAATCACACTCGGCTAGCAAGGTTTTTGACGTATTTAAGCAGACTGAGTGTTTTCATGCTGCGTTTGTTATTTACTTGTGTATTTGGCTTCAGATGAATGGCACAGATGATGGCGAGTATGTGTTTTACACCGGCAAACAGAACTATCAGGACTTTGCTCGAGTTGATCTATGGAGAAACCAGAGGTAAACGTGTCTAGAATTACAAATAAAAGGGAAAAACAGCAATTTAATAACATTTGATCTGTTTTTCTACTGAAGGCAATTTTTTTTAAATGAAATTTTCTTACTCATCTAATTACCATGCAATGCTTCTTTGTGAATGTGTTTTCTAAGCATTCATTCATGTATCTGTTGTTTGTGTGTGTCTCTGTTGTTTTTATATTTGCAGTTCTCTTGAATGGTGGACCACAGATCAGTGTAACATGATCAATGGAACGAATGGAGCAACCTTTCATCCAATCATCACCAAGACGGAGAAGCTCTACATGTTTTCGTCAGATCTCTGCAGGTGAAAATGAAGCATAATGATCTTGGTCATGTCTCTAGTGCAATTTACATCTACACACATTTGCAAATCTAGACAGAAATTCATAAAAGGAAGAGAGAATAAAAAAGTGTTTTGGGCTTGTGAGGTGTAAAAGCTGGTATCTTCATGAATAAAAGATAAAGCGAGACGAATGCACATTTTGAAAAAGACGTAATTGTCCAGTGACAGTTTGACACTTTGGAATGTCACAGATTTCTGTCAGTCGTGGACCACTGTCTTTTAAAAATCTTGTCGCACATTTCAAGTAACATGCAGACGCACTATTTTTTTTTTTTATGATGTCATTATCTACATAGGTATTATATAATGCTTATAGTATAACAATAATATTTCCAATGTAATGTTCTACAGTATATTTCTTTATGTGGAAAAGTTCTTCCAAGTCAAGACTAACTCATATGTTTTCATTACTGGGTGAAGAGGCACCATCATGTCCGTCATGTAGAAATCCTCTGACTCTAAAGCACATGATCATTATTGTGACCTTTTCTTCTTCCTCCACTTAGTGATGAAATTCCCGTTCGCTCGATATATTAAGAACGAGTAGTTGTTTTCTTTGCTGTCTCTGTGTACCGGGTTCATTATTAGGCAAACTATCTAACTTTGTATACAGTCCCCTCTGAAACTACTCTAACAGCAAGGCCAATTCATTTTTTTTTTGCTGTAGACCGAAGACATTTGGGTTTGAGATCATAAGATGAGTTTAGAATTTCAGATTTTATTTCCTGGTAGTTCAATGTAGATGTGTTAAATTAACATAGAACATAGCACATTTTGCATCGGACCACCCAAATTGTAAGCGAGCAAAAATATTGTGGAAACAAACATGTGACCGACAGGTGTTCCTTGTTACCCAGGTGTGTCCTGTTAGATTGATTGTTTAAACAATAAATAGCTCTGAACATCTGCTCTTGGTTACAGCCTTCAGTTTCACCTGTGAAGACTGCATTTATTGTTTAAAAGGATAAGCCGACATGAAGATCAGCGAGCTGTCTGTGGGAGAGTAGGACGCCATTTTGAAGCTAAGAAAAGAGGGATAATCAATCAGAGGCATTACAGAAACACTGGGCATATCCAATGCAACAATTTGGAATGTCCTGAAAAAGAAAGAAACCACTGGTGTACTATGCAACAGACTTTATCGGGGGGGGAAGTGGAAGGTTTTACCTTTACCATAACCTAACTGAGCAGAATTTTACCTCTTGAAGAGGAGACTGAAGATAGCAACCCCCCAAAACAAACAACCAAAAGAGGCTGAAAAGCCTGAAAAAGCAACACAAAAGAAGAAACCAACAGTTTGGTGATGTCAGTGAGTCGCAGGCTTGATACAGTTATTGCAAGCAAGGCATAAGCAATCAAATGTTAAGTGTTATTTACTTTCATTTACTTCAAGACTTATCTGTTCCTATACTTTTGCTCGCCTAAAAATTGGGTGGTCGGATACAAAAGGTTCTATGTTTTATGTTGGTTAACACATCTAGATGTCAATACCAGGAAATGAAAGCTGAAATCCTAATCACTCGTCTCATATCCATCTTTTGATCCCAACTCAAATGTCTTTGGTGTATAACACAAAGAAATGAATTGGCCTTGCCGTTCCAATAGTTTCGGAGGGGGCTGTAGATCAGCACATAAAAAAAAAAAAAAAAGTTTTACTCAAGTTCTTTGCTCAATAATGAAATGTAGTGCTATAGCAAAGTTAACACTTCACCCTCTCTGTGATCTGCTAGCGTTAGGTCTGTGTAGCATGTTTGTGTCCGAGAAAACACCTCAGCTTTTTAGAAATAAGAGCGATTATAATCATTCGATCGATGAGTGTATTACACACAATACAATTTATTTTAAGTTAATTGGGTCAAGTATAATTCTATCACATGAATAATTGGGGTTAATGAAGTTAACAAAGTATAATTGAAAGGCGGGGTTACTTTAAGTTCTTTATAACATGACTAACAGAGTTATGTATGTGGTTTTTAGGTCAATCTATGCTACATTTGAGTCGGAGCTGAGCGTCAAGGGAGTTCCTGCTTACCGCTTTGTCCCTCCCAGCAAAGTTTTTGCAAATTCAACGATTAATCCGGATAATGCTGGATTCTGTGCGGGAGGAAACTGCCTCAGTTCTGGTCTGCTGAACGTCAGTGTCTGCAAGCAAGGTGTGTGTCGGAGATAGCCCCTTTCCACTGACAAGAAAATGAAAGTGTTTATACACATGCTGTTATCACATTGATGTAAGATCAGTCATACACAACCATTTCTTTTATTAAAAAAAAAAAATTTAAATAAATTCTAAAGAATATTCCATTCAATGACATTGATGTCTAAATTTGTAAACTTAACCAGAGGCTCAAAAATGACGATTTCTTTCAATATTTATGAGTAGGCTACTGAATTTTTCATTGCATCATTAAGGTACAATGGGGTCTTTATGATACAATACCAAGCCGACGCCTTCTTAAAAACTAAAATAAAAGTCTTTTGTTTTCTGTCACATTTGAAGAAATCAGAATGCATCGACAAAAGATTTTCAGTGAGTTCAATCATTTTAAAGCTATCCCATTTTGCCTCATATGAACGTAAACACAAAAATCATGCCAAACTATTTTATTACAAATTATACTTAACCAAAGTAGCCTTTTTAAATAGTTCTCTTAATGTCCAGACAGCCTGATGTTTTTGGACTTTCAGAGGTGATCATTTATTGTATTTGGATGCGTTCACGTAACATGGATGTTGTAGGTTAATGTGATATGTCATGTTTTTTTTAAAAAATTGAATTATTTACATAGAAAATTATTAGACTTACCCATTAGCAATGTCAAAGACATTACTCTGTGATTTATTCTTACATGTAGGGCATTTTGGCTATCTCTCTCATTCAATGTTTATTCCATTTGCCTGCCTTTATCTTTCTTTTTCCGTAGGTGCTCCAATCATCATGTCCTCTCCTCATTTCTATCAGGCTGATGAGAAGTTTGCTGACGATATATTTGGGATGCGACCCACTAAGGAAGAGCACGAAACAGCCATCGACATCAACCCAGTATGTACATGTATTACGTTATTGCCACTTTTGGTAAAAATGTGTAAAACAGGTTATGAAAAATTGTGCCTTTATAAAAAAAAATAAAATAATAATAATTAAACTATATCTACATTTTGTCACTCCTGCATTTAGTTTATTGTCCGGCTTTTTCTTTCTAACATCCTAGCACTGTGTCTTCTAATGCTTTGGTAGAAAACCTGAACGTTTCATCCAAGAGCTTAAGTGCCACAACACGACTCTAAGCTCTTTTATTCAATTTGAGTTCAAATCTAATATTAATCAGTATATGTTTCATACTTGAGCTATAAGTAAGCTCAAATTAGCGCTTTTTCATTTTTGATCTTAGTAAATCGGGCCCTAGGACCAATCTTCGAACCATCAACCACTGTTCTACAGCTAATGTATAATGTACGTTATTTTTTTAGCACAAGAGGGCGATATACAACTGTTACTTATATGCTCTTATAGCATTCAAGATACAAATTGAAACCTCTGAAAGAAAGACTTTACAATTTCCCCCAATTATTTTGTAACTTTTGTACGCTATCACGTTAGATTTGAAAAAATAGAAACACTGAATATGAGGCAATTTGTGTTGCTATTATGTTGCACCCCAATATTCCTAAACCTAAATTATTACCCAGCAATTAAATATGAAATGAGACACTATATCATCATATTAATCCTCTTTTTAATCCAATGTGGTGGTGTATAAAACTGTTCAGTAAAGTCGCCATATCCGAGCTTAGCAATAAATGACATTGTTTTTATTTATTTATTTATTTATTTATTTATTTATTTATTTTAAGTATAATATTCCAGGAACCCGGGTATGAAAATCGGTTTATTGTGTCTTGAGATTGGTCAGTTTATTAAGTCGATTACTTTTGATTAAAATTTTATCAGCACTCAGCGTGTCGTGACATTATGGTGTTTTACGTTATGGTGTACAGGTAAGAAGATGGGATTTTATCTCGCACTATCAAGCAGTGCTCACAGTTTTGTATTACTAACTCGCTTCATCTGCCATTTCAATCGGAATATATCGTATTTGGCTTTTGAATGATGGATCTATTTGGTTATTTGCTTACTGTATTTTATGGAAAGCACTGACATGGTCAACATAACCGTTGACAGGTTGTTTTCAAGTTTGCGCTGAGCTCAAGGTGATAAGAATAAGCTATCAACTGCCCTAATAACCAAACCTTGTTTAGTTATGTTTAATAGTTAAATATTAACAGTGTTCTAAGAGTACAATACGTGCAGTTGGAGAACGACTAACAAACAGTCAGTATCATATATACATTATCAGCATCATATATATATATAAGCATATATTATGTCTTTTTATAGTAGTAGTTCCAATAGTAGAAAAAATCACAGGTTCATATTAATGCACTCATTATAAATTCTGTAGCAGCAGCTAAGTCACAGGGACTTGAACGATGGATGCTCCATGTAATCTTAAACTAAGAATAACAAATTAAAAACCATATTAGTTAACAAAAATAAAATATTGTTGACATGATGAAATTTGTACCCTGTATGGCCAAAGATTTGTGGACGCCTGACCATCACAATCACATGTGCGTTTTTACATCCCATTCCTGATTTAATACCACATTTGCTGTTATAATAACAGCACTAATCTACTTTTCTGGAAATGCTTTCCACTAGATTTTGGAGCGATGCTGTGGCGATCTGTCCATTCAGCCGCAAGAGCATTAGTCGGGTCATTCACCGATGTTGAGTGAGAAGGCCTGGGGTTCAGTTGGCGTTCATATTCATCCCGAAGGCGCTCAGTGGGGTTGAAGTCAGGGCTTTGTGCAGGCCACTCAAGTTCTTCCACTCCAACCTTGGCAAACCATGTCTTCATGGACCTAGCTTTGTGCACCGTCGGACGGTCATGCTGGAACATGTTTAAACCGCTTCGTTCCGTTGAAGGGAAATTGTAATGCTGCAGCATACAAAGACGATCTATACAACTGTGTGCTTCCATTTTTGTGGCAGCAGTTTGGGGAAGAACAACAAATGGGTGTAATGGCAGGTGTCCACAAACTTTTGGCCATATAGTGTATAAGGAGATTCATTGAATATTTATAGACGGGGTTCTAGTGTCTGCACTTTGTAACGGAGGTAAAGCTGTAACTTTTAAGGAAAACCTTTACGGTTGAAGACTTCTACAATTTTCTAGGTATAATGACAAAAGGCATTCTTTTTTTAATGATTTACTTTGGATGGAGGAGGCTGGTTAGAGAACGACTGTTTTATAGCTATTACGACGTAAGTAATAACAGGAACTAACTTGTTTTGTTTTAACATGTGATTACAATATAATAAACAGTGAAAAAGTATGATGTAACTCATTAGTAAAGTCTAAAATTGTAATTGCACAACATTACTGTACTTGTTCTAAAACGTTTATCAGTTCTGCAGTAATTAATTCACTTGGTTCATTTCAGTTAGTAAAAGTAAATATAAAGACTAATTCATGGGGAATTGATTTTGTAGACAGTCATATATTAGGACTTTATGCTTTACTATATACTGTATGTATTAATGTTTCCATTTTCTTTCCAAAGCTCACTGGACTTGTTGTGCAAGCGGCAAAACGTCTTCAGGTGAACGTATATATTGAGAAGCTTCCAGCTTTCAGGTATGTGTGGGGTTTTTTGTGTGTGTGTGTGTGTGGTTTTTTTGTAAAGGGCCGGGCTAGGGGGGCTAGGGGATTTGTGCTTATACGCATGTGCTGTATGCTTACAAGCCATGCAATCTGTCAAGACATTGTAAGAGCTTTATTCTTAAAAAAAAAAAAAAAGCATGTTCCCAATTCTCCAATCAAACCCTGTTTTGAAATGTGTAACAGTGCTGATTAGTCAGCTTCCAGCTTCTCAGAACTTCCACATAGCATTGCCACTGTGTTTTATTTGGGTGTCTAAGAAGTCGAAGGTCATTTTCCACGCTGGAGTCAGACATGCCAGAAATGTGCAATGAGCCTGATATCAGAGCAGCTGCTGAACACCTTTACAGTGATAAATCAGAGTCTGAAAGGCAGAACAACTTCAAACAGCAAGCTGTGATGATTTACAGCGCACTAAACTTGTGGTTGTAGACCAACATCCAGACCAATGTACTGAATTCCGTCACCTTAGTGATAAATAAAAACAATTAATTCCTACTTGCCTGAGTATTCTACTAACAGTTGTTTTACTCCATCTGTTACAAATTGATTAACTTTTTTAATTCAGTAATATGATTCCATCATTCTTCACTAAGTCAAAGAAATAAAAAGGAACATTAAGCTTGTATGCTATATTAAGATGTATGCTACATTTCAGATTAATTAGCCTAGCATATGTTATGAGCCAAAACAAAAAAAACGTATTCTTCAGCTGTGTAGTTTCAGTGAAATGAAAAATGAATTGGGGAATTAACAGAAACTCTTTTACTCCTATGTGAAAGACTTTTTGTCAACCTAGAGACAAGTTCTTAATGTAGAATTACTTCGTGATGATGATTTCTAAACCTACACCAGCTTGAGTATGAAATGTATGGATTTACAACAATTTGATTAAAAAAAAAAGGCAAGTTGTTTGTGTTATTCAGAGCTATTTCATTTTTTTGTTGTTGTAGGTGTCTCGCTTTTAAGTAAAGGATTCTTGAATCATATTGAGTACATTTTTGCAGTTGAGTTTGAAATAAAATCAGTTCATGGTAATCAGGGGTGGACAAATCATACATTTGTAAGCTTCAAGCAAAAGTTCCAGTGTGCTGCCCAATCTCATGTTTTGGTTGCCTAATTGACGAGGAAAAAAGGTGGTAGCTAACGTAATATAATAACCTATGCCGCGCTAGTTAGCTGATTGAGTGCATTAATACAGGTTAAGATGGCGTCTTGTTTGGAGTTGCTGAATGCTGAGGAGGAATTGTTGTGTTTGTTGTTGATGACGTTTGTTTTCAGTGCACTTCACTAAACTCACAGTATGAGAAAAATCATATAAAACCCAGTAAACCTTGAGATTATCACTTGTCACTTTACAACAAAACATAGCTATAAATATGAGAACATGTATCAAACTAAATTGAACAACCTCAATTTTTTTTTAAATTCATTTCATTAAGATTCGTATCAAACATGGACCTTTACTTTCATTAAATAGACTTATTATTTGTATTTTACAGTAGGTTCATTTTGTAAATGTTAGCAATTACTGTAGACATCAGCAAAAAGTGGGAGCTTCCTGCAAATGTCATTTCTCACATTTACAAAATCAGGTGATTATGTTCACCCATCAGTGCAAATGTCTCTTTATGTACAAAAGAAAGATATTGCAGAATGATCACTCTGTATGGCCGCCCATCAATGTAAATGTCTCTATTTATAAAGACAGCAGAATGAGGTTTAATCACTGTCTGACGGTGTGGTGTAGTGACCGTGTATATTGTGAAGATACTGATGAAGGAAAATATGGTGCACACCCCAAAAAACTTTCAGCTTTGGCTTTGTTCTTTCAACAGTATGTACAAAACAAATCGAAATCACTATTTGAAAAAAAAAAAAAAAACCTTTCCATGCATTTTGTGCCATCTGGTTATATGGATGGATCACAGAGATGCCTGTACGATCGGACCTTTCGGCAAGAGTCGCCTCGAAGTCGTTCATTTTCGGATGCGGTGCCTGCGCGGCAAGTTACAAAAGATGACGTACAAACCTCAACACGAAATGAGGCCTCATGCACTCAACGCGCTTGACCGCCCAATCCGCGGTGATGTCATTTTTGCTCCGTGCTTCCTCGTGCTATTGCGTACCGAGCTTATCAGTTCAAGGTCCTTTCATTCGGCCTGTCCCTGGCCCCTCATGTCTTAACAAGGTGCATGAATGCGGCTCTGTATCCACTGTGGTCCAGGGGAATGCGCATCCTGCCTTACCTGGATGACTGGCTGATTTGTGCACCCACGAGGCATCAAGCAAACATGCTTTTGGAGCATGTGGAGAGACTGGACCTCATGGTGAACATGACAGGGAGTTGCCTAAGTCCGGCGCAATCGATCACCTTTTATTGGAATGGCTCTGAACTCCCGTACAATGTCTGCTACCCTGTCACACGCTTGGGCAGACAAGATTCTACAGCTTTTCGTTTTTTTCAACATATTTGTAGGGCTCAGAATTTGGAGTCAATCACTGAATCACGCTAAAGGAAAACGCAAATAGATTCCGAATCATTTTAGATGACCGCATCGAATGCAGCATATAGGCCTCCATTTTCTGGGGGTGGAGGTGGGGGCTGGGGGATGTTTTTATAGGTGTGTGGGTGAGAGAGAGTGAGAAAGAGAATATAGGCATGTCCTTACAAAAACATATGTCCGAAAGATCAAACGAGGGGAAGTATGAACAGTGCGGAGGAAGTGGGACGTCCATATCCTGTACAACATTGTTTTAACATATAGCTCACAACATGCACATACCAGACATGAGCTCATCTGTTTGATTTATCTTTGCGTCTTCAGGTGCGTGTTCATGGAAAGAAAACTCCCTAAGGATTGTCCGCTCAGTGTGTTGCTAAACACAAAGCAGTGAGGAGAGGTTTAACCATAAACAAGGATTAAAAATGTCCCATAATGTTGTATTTAACCCTCACCCTTACTCTAGCTCAGGTTTTGATCTCTCAAAATAGACCCAACGTCCTGTATACAAATGACTAGAGGATCATATAACTGCAAACGTTTAACCACAGAACCTATATGCCACTTAATAAGCTTAATAAAGTTAGTAATTAAACACATTTTAGTTGTTATGGCTATATTTGTTTTTGTTCCCTCAGTATTTTATCTGAAATTCATGTTTTGTCGTGCAAATACACTAATAATCTAATTAATACAATTTGGTAGTGCAGTAATACAAGTAATACATTTTCACTACAGTGCAGTTGAATTCTCGCGTCAGAAGGTGTGGATTAATTTTTTTAATAACGGTAGTTCTGGCTGAAACATAAACATCAGGTTTATATAAATGCAATAATTCTCATACGATATGGTTCCTAAAGTAACAGCTCATACTCGGGGACTTCTAGGGTTGATTTGTTAATTTATAGGTGAGGTTTTCTCTTAGATGTCTACATGACATTTATAGTGTTGGCGCTTTTTAACAGTCAGTAAGGTTCCACCACAGGAAAGTCTTCGGGACAGAGGAGTTTGTACTTTTGCGGTTTCTCGGTCAACACGACAAGCTGCAGGATTTATTTTTTGTATTGCAACAAGTTCAGGAGAGTGAAAGAAATAGAAGGCGGTGAGAGAGCAACGGTTTATAACTGCTATAACTTGTTTCACATGGCATTAAATATAAAATTTTAGCAGTTAAAAAGGGTGATTTGTCATTCATTAATAAATAAAATATTGTAATCGCTGTGGGTGAAGTGGAATAGCACACTTCGGACCTTGCTGTGATATGAAAATAATCCACTCGGTCCTCTTCTACTACAGTGAGTTGTATCAAGTGCTATTTTATTTCATCAGCGGCCGATTACTGGAGGTCAAACCCATATTGTAAAATTAGGCCATGGTTATGGTGAACGGTTTATCATGACTTGGACAACTCATGATAATCAACATCAGTATGTTTACAATATAGTAAACTACTGTTAGATGCTTTAATGCTTCATTTTATTTATTTATTTATTTATCGACAGAACTCGATTCATATTTTAAGTAAATAGTAATCTGTGTTTTGTGTTTTCAATGGGGATTTTTTTTTGTTGTTGTTGTTAAATTCATACATTTTTCCTTTCATTAAATCAAAAAAATTACACTGAGTGTAAATCACAACAGGGAGCACTTAAACAAAATAGAAGACAGTAATCAAAACACAATAATGACAAAAGAACATATTAACTTGAAATTACATTCACACACAACTAGGTACAATTAGGACACGAAAGGAAACACGCTCGTACATTCCTCCATAACGCAGCTGTTCTTTCAGTTTAACAGGATTTTTACAGGTCATCGGCGGTAGTAAATCGCACGCACGTATGCACGGACATGTGTGAAATGAAAAACATCGCAACATGGTTAAAATGATCAGCAAAAATACTATTAAACCAATTGGTTGAACACGAACAGAAAAAAAAAAGCTTCGGGAGCTGATTACCGAGACCTTCATCATTTACGAGAATCTAACAGAACTTCATTTCAGTGTTTTCACAATGAGTTGAGATTAAGAATTTACAAATTATTCAAAATGTAAAAAGTAGCTTTAATCAACCTTGTATGAAAGTAAAATCCAAATATTCTAACACCATTTATTCAGTATGTCTAACATGTATGTCATTGAAATGGTAGTATGTACATACTCAAAACACAGCGTTACCTGTACTATACTAACACCTCAGCAACTCTTCACCAACAAATAGACGTCTATTTTAACCATGTCAGTCCGCACCATCCTGTAAATTCTTATTCATCCTGTCACATTTCCCTGAGCTCTGAATGTTTTTCCCACTTGCACATTGAGTAGAACATCAACTTCATAGACATCTATTTCAATCACACTTTAATATTCTGTGAACTTTATTGAAAATCACAACCTGGAACAGTCTTCTGAGAGGCTTATCGTCACCGCGTTAGTTTGTACACCACTGTGGCTAGCTAGAAAAAGCACAAACATGTTCCCCACAGTCTCGTGTCAGGTTTTTAGGTATATTGCATTTTAATTACAGCTGGCTCAAATGCCCTTTCGGTAGACTTGCACTGTTACATTGCCAAAGAAGACAATGTTTATGTTTATGTAATTAATAAACATGAACATGAACAAAAAAAAATCAACTTGGGGCTTCACTTTGTCTTGGGATCTTAAAATAATATTAGAGACCTGCTTGATAGTTCACACCAGAACTAAAACTTCATCATTAAACTAGAAAGTGAATTGAATCTTTGGTGTTTCATGTTGTGCAATATCCATATCCTTTTTTAAACAAATGTAATTTGATATTGACTGTATGTTTATTTTTCTTCTTCTCCTTACAGCCAAACTGGTGATGTCAGAACTTTGGTCTATCCAGTGATGTACATTAATGAGGTAAAAATTTTCAGAATTTTTGTAATAGACTTTTATATATGTACCTTTTTATAGCTGATTTATGTCTAGCAGTTTTTCATTGATTGATTATTGACATAAATCAATCAATTGCTAGTAATCTTTATTCTGAAGTTTAGGTGTTTGTATACACTGTATAGCCAAAAGTTTGTGGACAGTTGACCATTACACCCATATGTGGTTCTTCCCCAAACTGTGGCCACAAAGTTGGAAGCACACGGTCGTGTAGGACGTCTTTGTATGCTATAGCATTACAATTTCCCTTCAGTGAACCTAAGGGGCCCCAAACATGTTCCAGCATGACAATTCCCTTGTGCACAAAGTGAGGTCCATGAAGACATGATTTGCCACGATTGCAGTGGAAGAACTTGATTGGACCACATAGAGCCCTGACTTCAACACCCAATGAACTGGAACTCTGATTGCACTTCAGGCCTCCTCACCCAATATCAGTGTCTGACCTCACTAATGCTCTTGTGGCTGAATGAGCACAAATCCCCACAGCCATGCTCCAGAATCTAGTGGACAACCTTCCCAGCACAGTGGAGGTTATTTTATATATATATATATATATATATATATATATATATATATATATATATATATATATATATATATATATATATATATATATAGGTGTGATGGTCAACAAACTTTATAGTGTGTGTGTGTGTGTATGTATGTATGTATGTATGTGTGTATATATATATATATATATGTATGTATGTATGTATGTATGTATGTATGTGTGTATGTAATATATATATAATATGTGTATATATATATATGTGTGTGTGTGTGTGTATATATATATATATATATATATATATATATATAAGTTATGTATGAGTTACAGTGAATGTCTATTAAAATAAAGTGTAGTTCCTTTAATGGAATTTTTTCTTTTTTTTTCTGTGCAGCGGAACAAACTGTCTGATAACTATTAACAAAGCTGTGATTGATTATAAATCATTATAAATATAGGACAATAGTCACTTAAAATCAGGAAATATGCACTTGTGTCTAAGTAAGATAAAGGCCACAAATACACAGGTGAAGCATTTCCATAAAATGTATGGGAATTTATTTATTATTCATTTAAACGGAACAATATGCTTGTATTTGAACCTTTTAACCACTAAAAACAACGCAAACAATAGTGAGACATGATGTAGCTGTACTGTGTTGGCCAAACGCTGTCGGCCAACTCTATTGATAGTATGTGAATGCATTCTTCAGATACCCAGGAAGTCATTAGCCTTGTTAGTTAATCATGCTACAGTCTAAACAGCTGCTTATGTGCTTAACCTCACTGTTTCTTCAGTTCTTTGTCTTTATCTTATTATTATGTAACCTGGCTTTTTTCTCCACTCTCATTGGTCTGTAAATTATGATTAATGTCAGCTGCCCCTAACAAGAGCTGTTTATATTTTAACACTTTCCAGTGATTAGTATGTCAAAGGAAATTTCTTAAGTAAGTTGGGAAAAGAAAGAAAAAAGAAAACGGTGTGTGAACAGAGACCAGTCTCCCATACCATAATGATTCTGCAATTAACCTAAAGCTTTGGCATATATTGTGCTATGACCTCAAGGGTTGCTTGTCAAGAATGTGACGGGCAAAATAAGGCACAGTATAGGGTAGAGAATGTACTGGTTTTAGTTGGAACGGGTTCATACAATTGATTTATTTGAATAGGCCAGTGCCAGATATTCATACAGTGCATTTCCTTACCAAATTGCATTACCAAAAACTATCAAATATGGTGGAGAATTTCCCCATTTGAAAAATATTGTAGACAGTGCCCCTAGTCGTCAGTGATCTCACATTATCCATTGGATGTATGAATAAGTCACTTTCAGAAACATATAAAATTTTATGGACGTAATAGGAGGTTGTATTGTATTTGGATGAATTTCCTACTTGGCTACAAAAGCAGATGTGTCATGTCGAGTAAATCAAGTATCAGTTGAGTTGAGAATGTATTAGTTTTAATAACTGATAAAAAAAATAAATGTATTTCTTGGTAGTGGACATTTTAATCCAACCGCTTTCACTTCTTTCACCTTCTTGAATTCTCTGAAAAGGAAGTGTTCATTAGGATCTCATGTGTTTATGTACTAAGCTCAAGGCCATGTGTCCTTTACCCTTTTTGTTTTGCACCATCAGACACGGAGGCAGCTGTTTTACTATGATACAGTTAGTCCAGACTTCCCGGGATCATTTCCTCATCTGTCGTGTCTCAGATATTTTTAAAGATAATAGCCTGGGTTCTTCCAGCCATTTGGACCCCTCAAGGTCACGATTTACCTTCACTGCCAAGTGGACTAAAGGGTAAAATTATGAATAGAAATTCAACAAATCCAGAACGGTTTATTTACAATGGAGCGTGCTGTTCACCTGATATAAACAACAATGTCTTGTAGTCATAATTAGCATAACCACATGCTGATTTAATACTTGGGACTGCTTAAGTGAACGTTTCATCTGGCAAAATATCTGCCAATAATAAGAACAGTCAGTGTATCAAGCTTTCTCTTTATACACTCTGAATATTCCTCGAGAAATGAAATTGGTCAACACATATATTTAAAAAACAAAATAAAAATACAGTATAATGTTTGAATGAAATAAAAATACAGCAATCACTTACATCTCGTGTGTCAAATGTTTTTGGTTGTTTACAAATTAAGAAATAAAATGCTCTATAATATGTTGCCCTGACATTTGTGTAATAGTCATTCAGAACTGAGTCAGAACTGAGACAGACCTGTGTAATGGTGTCAGGTTGGAATTGGTGGCCAGACACGAGTCAGATCAGATACTCTATTGTTAAAAAAAAAAAAATTTGGTCTAAAAACTTTTTCCCATGAAACCTCATACTTTTATTCATCAAATAAGTTGCACAATGAATGGAAAATTGAAATAATGATATCTGCTTGAAATAACAAATTAGTGCTTTAAATTTTACGTTCAAAGATCAAAGAAGTCACCATTTGCAGCAATTCCAGCCTTACAGACCTTTGGCGTTCTAGTTGCCAGTTTGTTGAGGTAATCTGCAGGAATTTCACCCCATGTTTCCTGAAGCACCTCCCTCAAGTCAGATTGGCTTGATTGGACACTTTGTTTGTACCATCCGGTCATGCTGCTCCCACAACAGCTCACTGGGGTTGAGATCCGGTGATTGCTCTAGCCAATCCATTTCAGCCAGAATTCCAGCTGACTGCTTTTTCCCTAAATAGGTCTTGTATAATTTGGAGCAGTGCTTTGGGTCATTGTCCAGTTGTCAGTTGAAATTGGCTCTCATCAAACACTGTCAACAGGGTGTAGCCCATGTGTTAGTGTTAACTTGTGTTTTCATGTGAGTAATATTTCGACTTGCAATCATTTGTGGGAATGTGAGAAACAGTGGAAACAGTGTCCCTGGTCGAACCCTGCTTATTCACCATGGCGTATTGAGTTGTCCTATCTTATCCAGTTTTCCAGCTGTATCGCACATTTATGATTATATTTATCTATCTTTCCTGCCCTATCAGAATGTATTATCTCATGATACTTTGGAACAAAAGTTGGTAGTTTGTAGGACAACTTCATGGCTTGAAGATGAACATGGTGTTCATTGAACAATTCGTCTTCGAAATGAACGTTTTCTTATTTCAAAACTCATATGCCATGAAGCATTATGAAGTGTTGGGCAGCGAGTAGTGAAGCTATTTCAATCAGTGCGCTTGTTCACTTCACACACAATATACAGTCTGTGTTTAATAAACGGTGTGCCATCGTGTCTCCATCTTACTTTCGGGTTCACCTTGAAGTCGATCCTAGAAAGAATCGATTCACTGATTCCAGGCACTGAAAATTAAGAGTCAACCCCAAAGCTTTGGAGTCGATTCCACACAAATGATTCACCTTGCACGTACAAGGCAAGCAAAATTAATTTAGCGTCAGTCTTTCAGTTAGCAAGACACCCTGTAGATGTTTATTTATGTTTTTGTTTTTTTTGGTTGTTTTTTTTATTTATTTGTCTGGATGGATTTTGGATCAAATCAGGGCTTGAAATGCAGATGAGACATATAGTTGCAAAACAAGTGTGCAGAACCAGTAAAAGTGTACAGAATATAAACATCTTGCATTAGTTTAGGTGTCTCATTTGGTTCCCATAAGCATTTGATAATATTCTCATGCTGTGACAGATTATCTGATAAATGTCAGTGATGTTGGATTGCAGTTAGTGACCCGTTATTTAATTAAGCACAGTTAAGAGTTCTTTCGTGGGATTAACCGATCGAAATGCTGCAAAGAAATCGTTTTTAAAAAGAATATTTGTATTTTTTTTATTGTAGAGGCTACACTAAGTGTTACATCAGACTGTTTTCAGCTGGATGCCTTGACTTGTGACCTCGGATTCATGTCCCATGCCTTTTTCTTTCCACTTATCAGAGCGTCCTAATCGATGAGGATTCAGCCAAAAAGCTTCAAGGCGTGGTTACCCAGGCCAACGTTGTGATTAACGTGCCCTTCATCATTATTGGTCTCGGCATCTTATTAGGCCTTGTCTTCATCGTGCTCATGTGTCATAAAGAGGTGAGAAATAAAGTGCATTACAATATGTACAGCAAATAAAACATCATTCTTAACGTAAACATCTAAATAAATAAATAAATAAATAAATAAATAAGGCCAAATTATATGATTTCTAATCATTGGAAAATATACTGGAAAATAACATTATGAATAATAATAATAATAATAATAATAATAATAATAATAATAATAGCTGCAAAAGTAGTTTTCTTTAATGGTATTTTGTTTAATAGTTTAGTTTAGTAGTAGTTACATTTTTTAAAACTAATGTTGACTTAAATTCAGTGACTTATTTTTATTAATAATGACTTACATCCTATAAACCTTTACATATTAAATATTTAATATGAAAACAATACTTTAAAATATTAACATTAGTATAAAATGGTATAATTTAATACAAAATCTCCAAAAAAAAAAAAAAAGAAAAGAAAAAATCTTATTACTCATAGCAGTAAAACTCAGTATTACTCCTAACAGCTTTTATATGTTTCTGATCAGGTAACACTGGTTGTAGTAATCTTTGCAAGATTCAAATATGAAGTGGTAAAAACCTCTAAAAATGTATTAATCCACATAAATTGTTGCATTTTGCATTGACAATCGGGCAGATGGGGAGTGTAATTCAGTATTTCACTCTGCAGATTGTTTATTTTAAAATAAATAAATAAAACTGTAGATTTGCTTCCTGTAGATGGAAAAGCTGATGGTTTAACCTATTTCAATGATTGAATGTTAATACATCACATTCGTGGCATTTTATACAGAAAAACTGACCCCTTGATTAGATTTGTCATTCTGAAATGTTGTTTTTTTTTGTGTGTGTGTGTGTGTGTGTCTCTCACAGCGGAGCACTCCTGATGAACGCCAGCCTCTGCTGAGCTCGTAACACGACAGAAAGCGGATGTTTTTTCCCCGAATGTCAACGCGGCGTCTACATCAGTGAACCGATCGTGATACACATCAGTAATGTGACCTAATGCAGTATTATTCACACCTCAGGGTCACAGTAGAAAGACTTACATTTTACTTTACATTTGAAGCAGAACTAAGCCAACAATTAAGCCAAGCAGAAATGGCTTGATTTTGTGTTGTAGCTGGTAAATATTTGCATGCAGTTCTTACGGTCACTTACACTTTCTATGAAGACTATATTCATGAAGTCTTAAAACTCTAATATGTCATACATTTCCTGTATAGTGCTAGCATTCATTCCTTGATTACTTGTATTAATGTTAATAATTGTGTTTTATAAATTTAGTGCATTTATGAGTCCTCAAGGAATTACTGATAGCGAATTGTTAGCTACAAATTCCTCAAATTGTACATAAGCTTGAATGACACGCAAACAGTGGCATCCTGTGTCATCACTTCATCAGTTATAGTTGAAAGTTTTTTGTTTTGTTTTTTTAGGTCTTGAGCTAATTGTGTGTAATTGAATAAATGCTATTGGTTCATGACGTTGACGAGCATTATACTACTATGATAATTTATATAGGCTTAACATAAATATTGCTGTGTTTCCATAAATCCTGTGTTTCTGAATGTTGGGAAATTTACACTGTTGTGTTCGTTGTTATATAACTCCGTGTTCATTCTGATTGTTGTGAAACGTGGTTGTTATTGTGCTTTTAAATGAACAGATAGATTGTTTGTTTGTTTGTTTTATGTTCATCAAAAAACAGAATATTAATTAGATACTCTCACAAATTACTGCAAAGATTTTCCATTCATATTGGCTTAAAAAAATAACAAAAAAAACAACCCAGGTTCTACAAGATGAGCGAATCTGATCATGAGCTGCAGTTTTCAAACAATTTGTGTACACCAAACCGAGCTAAAAATTTCCGCTGGATTTACAAACGTTCCGGAAACGCCGATTTTCTTCGTGCTTGCGTGTGTTGCTGAATGCCAATTAACTGTAAATTACCGAGCGCGTGCACGACGTAGCTGATTTGCATTTAGTGACACCCATTAAACTCCATAAAAGTTTGAGTGTACAGACGGCTATGAGCATGAAATGAACGATCAGGGTAAAGACTGAAAAACAGAAGTGAAAGCTTTTTGACACACTACAAGGCCAAGAATAAAAGTTAATAAATAATATATAATGTTAATAATAAAAATCGAGCGCTAAATCTTCCATAAGCTAAAGCATTTGTTTACAGCTTATGGCTCTGCACAGACAGACTGGCCCGTCCTCCTTATATACAGCGTCATTTCTTTTTACATATTTGTATGATTCGTTTTATTTATCTTGATTTCAGGCTTGCATTTTTTTTTTTTTTTTAATACTCTTTAATTAAGTCCAATAACATGAAATGTGACACAAAACGTTTTCACAAAATGTTCCTGAAAGTATTCTTAGTCTGTGACCTGATGACCTAGCATGAGGATCCAAAGCATTTCTATAAGTGGCGTCTGCTAAACGCTGTCAACACAGTAAAAAAAAAAAAAAGAAAAGCAATTTAAACTCAACAGTGTATTCCAGATATAAAAGTGCAGAAATCCATGTAAGTTGATCAAGTCGAGGTTTACATTAGTTTACCTTTGTATACGTAAATCTACACACACTCAGGAGCACGAGTATAATAGGAACGTTCCAATTTGTTTTGGGGTTTTTTTCCCATAAAAACACAAATTTCAACACTTTTAAACACTCATGCTAATGATTTATGCATAAATCCATTTTTATCCACCTTGATAAATGAGGCCCAATGTGGAAATTTAGCCTCTGTCCCGAATGCTAACTTATGTTTTTATTACAGTTATGTCCCAAACTCTGGGTGCATAAAATCTGTTCAGGACTACCAAATCTCCCGCCATAATATGCGTTACCTTGAGCGTATGTCCGTTTTAAAATTGAGAAATGGCTGTAACTAGAGAGAATTGTTGCACAAATAGCATTAAAAAAATTTAATCTAGCCATTTTAGCGTTATATCACAGTGCTGTCAAATTCTGATTCCATTTTATGCAGTGTGTTATAAAAAGAATTGCTTAAAGGCGAATAACACAATGATTGGTGGCGTTGGACCACCAACCGGTGGTCTATTCAGAAGCATATTGTGCTTTATGTCTTAAATATCTGTTTAGTTTTGTGGTAAATTTTATTTGGTTGTAGTACAAAAATGTGCTTACAAATCTGTTGCTTTTGAGTGCATTATTTTATTTTTTATTTTTTTAATCAAACCGATTGTCGATGATTGTTGGTTTTGATGACAAGGGTGTTTTTTTTTTTTTTTTTGGTTTTTTAATCATAGTCTCCATTTTAAAAGGGGTTTTGATTTTTAAAACAGCTGTCAGACATTGTGATATTTTACATTTGAAGTTTTCACTTCTTTACAGTTGCACTTTATTGAGCAACCAGTTGTCAAATGTCTTGTGTGTTTCTACTGAATCATGTGATATGTGTAATATAATTTTTTTAATGTCATCCATAAAAATGGTGTTTTAATGAATTTTAATCTCATTCAACTCACACCTGATTTTTTTTTTTTGCACACGTATTTTGTTTCCATTGTCCATTTATTCCATTCAGATTTTCTTAAAAAAAAAAGCCAGAATAAAAAAACAACATATTGCACTCTTAATGTAACAATATCAAGAATGTTTAAAATACACATTAACAAACAGTATTTACATTATGTGACTGCAATGTTGCTAGTATTGACAAATAATAATAATAATAAAAAAAAAAACCAAGGCTTTTATAACCTGTCAACCAGGTTAACCAAACGGATCTTGTGATATTTATTTATTTGTTTGTTTGTTTTTAGATTGAGTATACTTTGTGAAATAAAGTAGGCTGGATTGGCTAAATGAATATAGCCAATATACAGACAGGTGACATATTAAAGAAAAAAAAAGAAGCATAAAGTGCCTTAGGGATGAGTTGGACCAACACTAGCCACCAGAACATCTTCAGTGTGCCTTAGAACAGATTCTACAAGTCTGTACAACTGTACTGGAGTGATGAACACCATTCTTCCAAAAGATATTCCCTCAGTTGATGTTTAATACGTCACTCCAAAATCTCCCATCGGTGTACAGTTGGGCTTAGATCTGGTGACTGTGTAGGCCATAGTATAAGATTTACGTCATTTCCGTCCTCATCAAACAATTCAGTGAACTCTCACTGCCTGCGGGTGGGGGCGGAGTCATCCTGGAAGAGACCATGCCCATTGGAAATGTTTCATCATAGTATAACAGGTTTTTTTTCCTTTGTCACTTGTCTGTTTTTCCCCCATTCATTCTTCATTAAATATAAAAAAATAAAATTCAGTACTAATGCTTCTGTGCTTTAATTAAATTTCAAATATTTTGTCAGGTTTTTTTTTTTCTTTTCCAGTTTTCTATCATTAGAGTTGTTATTGTACAAAAAAAACCAAAACAAACAAAAAACATGTCCATTTTTGTTCGTTTCCCAGAATGTTCGTTTCATTTTCTTTCAGGAGAAGTATAGGTCATTCTTGTTAAGATGAAGAAGATGTAGGCTGGAATGTGCAGATGTTTCTCCTGGAGGAACAGAGAGGAAAAATAGCAGGGTAAATAATCCAGATATCTGGCTATAAACAATCGAGGAACTGTGCACAACAAATAAACTGTGTGGATTTTGTAAGTATAATCCCAGCACTTTCAAAGCAGTGGCATAATTTGATGTGTATTATCCTGTACATGTGTGCATCTGACATAGCTTTATCTGTACGTTGTAGGCCTGGGGTGAATTTAATATGTTTTACGTGTCCTAGCGGATTGCAAAAGTTTGTTGTTGTTAGAATTGTATAGGACGTCTTTGTATGATGTAGCATTAGAATTTCCTTCACTGGAACTAAGAAGCCCAAACATTTCCCAACATTTTCCACAATGCCCCTGTCCAAAGCAAGGTCCATGAAGACATGGCTTGCCAAGATTGGAGTGGAAGAACTCAAGTGGCCTGCAGAGAGCCCTGACCTCAACCTCACTGAACACCTTTGGGATGAACTGGAATGCTCACTTAAAAAATGCGTTCTTTATTTACTTGCACCATTCCACACAAAAGTGGTTTTCAAAATGGGGTCCAAGCATTTTTTTTTCACCAATATTATCAAACTAGCTTTTTTTTATTGAGTTCTTATAGTTATTAGCCTTTTAGTCTGGTCTCTTAAGTTGAACAGGTTTAATCTCAATGACTCAGAAGCAAGCCGGCCTTGAAATAACAGCAACTTGGAACTATTATGCTGTGCCTGTTGAAAGATCAGGAATAAAAAATAACTTTATGGCTCCAATAAATGGGCGATATGTTATCGTACATATTTAAATAAAGAGCCTACTCATTAAACAGTTAGATTATGCTCATTGAAAAAAAATATATGTACTGAGGATTCCCATGGAATTTATTTTGCAGTTAAAGGAGTCCCAAGCTGCAAACATTTTCAGAGGGTCTGCCCTACAAAACGCAGGACAGAGTACTGGGACACTTTTTTTTTATTCCTTTCCTTTGACTTATGGCTAGACTGAAACTAAGTTGATAAGATTAAAACCATCTACTAATTTCTCTTTACCGCCAAGTCAATTAATATCCTGATACGTGCTTATCAAACTATATTGGGTCAATGTTCAGCATTTGTATGACTCAACCATATTAAGTAAACATGTTGTTTTACCACTGTGACAAGACTGTTACCTTCAGGAACATTCAGGAATGAACAGGAAGCATTCTTTAATTTATTAATTACTTTTTAGACTTATCATGCTACTGAGAAACTGCAAAGCCTTCTCTCTTACAGAGTTACAGCTTTGCCTGGGACTGTTATAAAGTGCTGACTCTGCAGACTCGTTCTAAAAATGCTCCACAAATATCTCCTTGCAGAAAACTTTAACATAGCAATGATCCCGTGTTTTTTTTTTTTTAAATCTGTGTTTGTGGTGCATCCTTTGTACAATTCCCTGTGTAAGTTGCTACTACTGATAGGATAACATTTTGGAACGAGCACATCAATATAAACCTTTGCTGCTGGAACTGCGACTACTGCCAAAGCTTCTGTAGTAGAAAATGAATCGACAATTTTTACGGAAGATTTGTGTAATTTGTGTCATTCTTTTACCTGCAGTAATTTGTGCCACACTCGTAATTATCTCTACATCCTGCACCGACTGGCTTCAACGTGTTCCAGCGCCACAGTAGGGAACGCTTGGCACGGTGTATGAGTCCTGATGCCCAGGTGTCCACTACTGGAGCTGCCTCTACCTGCAGACAGACAGACAGACAGACAGAGAGAGAGAGAGGTATTAGATTGATAATCATATGAGTAAACCTA
Organism: Ictalurus furcatus; assembly: GCF_023375685.1. NCBI lineage: Eukaryota > Metazoa > Chordata > Actinopteri > Siluriformes > Ictaluridae > Ictalurus > Ictalurus furcatus. The sequence goes on from NC_071272.1 coordinate 2,939,156, forward strand.
GCTCAAGCTGAGCAGCAAAGTACTTTCATAATTTCTCTGCTCATTTTAAAGTGCACAACTCGAAATGGTAGTTGAACACTATCTCTACCCGTGAAGACGTCATTAACAATAAGAGATATTAGACAGATCTTGAGTCAAAAACGAAGCACCTTTACTTTCTTTTACAGCTTCTTTTTTATCTTAATGTGTATAACTACAAAGATAAAAACCTTTACTAGTGAGAGAATGAGAGTGAGAGGAAAAGGTGTACCACGGAGATAGATAAGCGAGATGGTACATTTACATATTTTATTAGACTCAGAGTAAGCCCGAAATAATCATTATTTTATGAATAGTCTTTTCATACTATACATACAACTGATAAGGAGAGTGAGAGAAAAAGAAAAAAAAGTGGGGATTTGACAGATACAGATATGTGAAGAAGCCAGTTTCAGATCATGTTTTCTTAGACATGTATGCCAGTGTATATTAAATACATTTAAATTTATAAATATATACATATATATTAAAACACAAGAGAGTCTGATCTTACTGGCGTGAAAATAATATGGATAGATCAGGAAGGTGGTACTTTACTGATAGTAATATGAGTAAATAAAGTGAACTGAGTATGTTTTCTAATTACAACAATCTAATAATGTTATTTATATATATATATAGAGAGAGAGAGAGAGAGAGAGAGAGAGAGAGAGAGTGAGAACAGCTGTTGTAAAGATTTTCTGAACTCGAAAGAAATGCTGAATTTGTACTTTAAACAGGTATGTGAAATTTTACATAGAGATAAATGGTGTAACATATAAAAGCAATGATTTTTAGTTTGACTTTTTATCTATTAGTATTTGATTTGACATTTTTTTTTAAAAAAATTATTATTTCATTGTTATTAGATTGATTTAAGGTTCATTACAAAGTTACGACCATGGTTGCAGTTGTTATTTCAGTATTAAACGGCTGATCATAGCTTGTTCCGATTTAAATTGCTCTTTCAGCATAATTTACTTTCCAAGCCATTAATAATTTCTTGTGTGGGGGGAACATACAAATAACACTTACTCATCTCACTTGGTGCTCAAATTGGTTATTTATATAATTGAGAAAATGAAGTCATTTGAAAACAAGTTTAGCACACAATCCTTATATCGTGCAGTTGATTTTATTTATATGGTGACACAGGTACCAACTATTTCTTAATTACTGACACAGAAATGAAACTTTATTAGTACCATTTCTAATGTAATCTTTTATATATTTATATAAGTATCAATTAGTGAAACAAAAGCAGGATTGTCACTATATTGTATGAGGGGTATCCTACCTGGTTGAAACAGATTAGAGACACGAGCACAGCAAGTGCAAAGAGCGTGATTCCTGATGGTCTCATGCTGGAGATCGGCTGTATTTATTTTCCGTTTGTCTACTCTTGGAGCGCACTGTTCAGAGTGTGACAATGAGTTATGTGCACCATGCTTATATTAGTGCAGATAATCTGTCTGATATGGATCTGATAAGGATAAGGGCAATGTTCACTTGCGATGGCGCGAAGAGGAACACTTTAACCAATGGTATCAGGACGAGGCCACGTCTACAATGAGATTTAAAAAAAAAAAATAGTATAAGACTGTGGTGTGTGTGTGTGTGTGTGTGTGTGTGTGTGTGTGTGCGCCAAGATGTTTCTGTACCAAAATGGAACAAAATGACAGAATTTCACTGTTTGAACTGTTTGAAACTGCTTGACGTGCACAGTTTGAAAGATCCAACAATAATTCATTTGAATAATAGAAGTTTTAGGATACACTAGATGTACAGTATATACATATAGCACAAATACATAGAATGTAACTAAATGTATTTTCCCATTAAAAAGCAGTTATAAACTTTGAATCAAACAAAAAAGCATGGCATTTAGTGTATAGAGCCCAAGCTTATTATTAAGTTATTATCACTCTCAGTGTATTATTCCGTTATTATCAGTCCTAAAGCTTATTGTTTAATTACTATCAGTTTAGTTTATTATTATTATTATTATTAAGTTTATTATTCAGGAATAGTTTAGAGAGTTATAAGAGCAGAGCAGTATAAACTTAGAATAAAAGTGCCTTTTTGGTTGAACAGTCATTCAGAGATAAATGTGTAGTTTGTTTTTTTTTTTTAACTGTATTTCAATTTTGAATTATTTATTAAATAATACTAAATATTTTGTACTTCTATTAATGTTAATACACATATATATGTACTATCCATCTACCGATCTATCTACCTGTCTATCTATCTATCCATCTATCTCTCTATCTATCTTGATTGTAGATTATTCTAGATTATTTTGTTCTTTTATCACAAAACAGAAAAATACCAATTTATGCCTATTTCATATATTTTTAAAAAATATATATATATTATTTAAACACACACCTTTTAGATTCCTCTTTCATTCCTTGGCATTTCCCCAATATTTTATTATAATTTGATTTTGTTACATCATCCCTGCTGTTTTTTTGCTCTTTATCTATTATCAATATTTGTTTGCTATTAATCAGTTATCTATTAAGGCCTACTGTAGAAGTCCCATAGGGTCATACTATTTGCTTTTTTTCCCCACCACTCTCTTATGTTCCTCCCATTTGATCCCAGGAATACCCTGCTCTTGCCTGAATGATGTTTCCTGCTTGGATATGATGTATTTTCTCAGGGATTTTTTTTAAGCAGTCTTTACCGTAGGTCTTTCCAGGGTTGAGCCATCATCGTTGCGGTTGATCCCTCCCACCTCTCTCATGGACTCTTCACTACCAGACGTAGCAACAGGTTCTTCAGACTACTCAACATACCCAAGCACTTACCTGAACCAATCAAAACCATCCCAGCACTCACCTGGACTAAATATTCTGCTCTATATCCAATATGTGATGATTCTTTCTCCCATATGTGCTTCGAATACGGTTCAGATTCAGCTCTTGGTGGATGTTTTATTGCAGTTTACCTGGCAGTATACTTTAGATACTTCTTTTGGTGAAGAGGCTATTTAGATTAGATTAGAATCTAATCAGGGTCAAAGGAGATAAAAGCTCCAACGGTGAGCATGAACAGCTGTAAGATAGATGGTAATGCCACCCCACATCAACTCTACAAAAAGCAATGTTTCCGAATACGAATACATTATTCAGAAAGAACAGACACAAATAGGAACAGATAGGTATAGAACGCACGTGATCGTTTGTTTGTTTGTTTTGTCTGTCGTTAGTGTCTCTCCAACGCACACACATTTTATACCACTTAACAAAATCAAATGTACCATTTCATTATTCACATTACTATAATAAAGTCTCTGTACTGAATAGACTAAATGTACAGTTAATGCTGAGCAATGCTTTCTCAGTATTTTGTTACTATTATTACTCTACCCTGTCATTTACAGCCCTCACACCACGCCCTAAGCCTGTGGCCCAGAATTTAAAAAGTTAGCACTTCATCTTCATGCATATCCCAAAACAGATTACGTTAAAAGCTGGTAGCATTTCTACTGATCCATGTACATGTCACATGACCAAGAATGCATGCACATCTTGAATAGTGTTTCTTTTCAGTGTTTCATTTCATTTACAATGCTTTCAGGGCCGAAGGTGTGCACATGTATACAAAATATACATACAAAGAAAAAAGTTCACATTTCCGAGCTGTAGTAAAGTGCACATTTCTGTATGCTTTTGATTTTGAGAAAGACCTGCACTGCCCTTGCAATTTTAGGCAGCTCCAGTGCTGTAATGTCTGCTTCTAAAATAGCAGCTTTGTATAACCGTGCCTTCTGTTTGCTCTCACGGAAAGGTCTGGAGCTGTAAAGAGGTTTTACAGAGCAGGGTAAGGAGGTTTTTCTCTTACGATCATTAAATCGTTAAGAAATTTGCTGTTTTTTTTCCGAAAAACAAATTGCACATTGAGTATAGAGGAGATTCCATGCCAGAGCAAAATGCAAATGCTTCAAATGGCGCTATTGCTTTTTATTTGTGATGTGAACATGGCATGATTGCATTTCGCTCTGGCATGGAATGTTCTCCATACTTAACACCAAAATCTGGTTATAACTTATGACTGCAAATTGTTCAGTTGAAGGTTTATTTATTTTTTACAGTATATATCACAATCGACATTGTCATAAAGCAACTTTACAGAAATCCCGACATAGATTTATATCCCTAGTGAGCAAGCCGGAGGTGACAGCGACAAGGAAAAACTCCCTGAGATGATATGAGGAAGAAACCTTGAGAGAAACCAGCCTCAAAAGGGAACCCATCTTGTTCTGGGTAATATCGGATACTGCGATTATAAATCATTACTTTTGACAGTCGTTTAAGAGTAAACGCAATGAGTACTAAGTATGATGATGGTAATCTAGAAATTCTTAAGCTTGTAGAACGTTTCCATATGATACCCTAAAGGGTTTTTCGCTTCTTAAAATGTTATATGTAGTAAATGAAACTTGGCTAAGGCAGGTGAGAGCATTGAGACAGATCAAGCCAATGCTTACTGCAACTCTGAAAAGCATTTGTATAGATCAGCACATAGTGAATGTTTAACTTCCTGTTCTGACCACTACAGGAAGTCTGTACATGTGCAAGAAGTAAACCCTTTAAAAAAAAAATTATTTTATACATACTTTATTTCCTTAACCCTGTAATAAAGCTGGGGATCTTATTTCCTGTCTTACAGGTTTTCTGACTCTATATGGCCAAAAGATTGTGGAAACCTGACCATCAAACCTATATGTTCTTTTTGAAGAAATTCCAGATTTAGTCCCCCTTTGCTGTTAAAAGAACCTCCACTCTTTTGGGAAGGGTTTCCACTAGATTTTCGAGTGTGGCTGTGCAGATTTGTCCTTTCAGCCAGAAGAGCATTAGTGAGGTCAGATACTGATGACAGGTGAACAAGCCTGGCAAGCATTCCTCATTCCAGTTCATCCCAAAGGTGTTCAGTAGGGTTGATGTCAGGGGTCTTTGCAAGCCACTCAGTTTCTTCCACTCCAACCTTGGCAAACCATGACTTAATGGACCTCGCTTTGTGCACAGAGACATTGTCATGCTGGAACAGGTTTGAGCTCGACCCCTTAGTTCCAGTGAAGGGAAATTGTAATGATACAGCATACAAAGACTTCTCCCCTCTTCATCCTCTGCTTTCTCTCTCCCTCGCTCTCATGTCTCCCCCTACCTATTCACAAAGGTAAAAGCTGCACTGTGTCGCAGGCCACTCCTACATTCTCCTAACTTCTCTCTCCTTTTTATTTTGCAGACGGACGCATCGGACAGGGGGTTGGGGGTCGTATTGTCCCAGGTAGTGTAGGGGTTGGAGTACCCCGTGCTGTACATCAGCCATAAGCTCTCCATGCGAGAGACGAAGTACAGCACAATAGAGAAGGAGTGCCTGGCTATCAAATGGGAAGTCCTCACCCGCCAATATTATCTGCTGGGGTGGGCCTTCACCCTCTGTTCGGACCACGCCCCCCTCCAGTGGCTCCACTGCATGAAAGATGCCAACGCGGAGTTCACTTGTTGGTATCAAGTGCTTCAGCCATTTAAATTCGACGTGGGCCACAGGCCGGGGGCGCAGATGGCTGTGAGGGATTTCCTCTTTCGGCAGATGTGGTGGGGTATGGGGTTTTAGTCGGCGGCAGGTCGGATGGCTCCTCGGCATGAGTCAGGCAGTTGGGGTATGTGGAGACGGAGGCATGGACGAGCGCCGGTTTGTGAATGGAGGGCGGAGTACAGAGAGGTCCTTAAGAAAACCTGCTCTTCACCTTTCAACACAACAACAACCCGAAGCATACAGCCAAGCCAAAACTGCAGCGGCTTCAGGACAAGTCTGCAAATGTCCTTGAGTGGCCCAGCCAAGCCCGAACTTGAACCCTATCTGTGGAGAGACCTGAAGATTGCAGTTCTCCCCATATAATCAGACTGAACTTGAGAGTATATGCCTGGAAGAATGGGAGAAACTGCCCAGCTCCAGTAGTGCAAAGTTTGTAGAGGCTTACTCAAGAAGGCAAGTCTGTAATAGCTGCCAAAGATGTGGAATATTTCTCCAAATGAGAGTTTAGAGTTGATTTTGAACATTTGCAACATTTTCTTAAAACATGTTTTGCTTTGTAATTACGAGTTAGCGAATACTTTCTGAAGCCACTGTACGTTCTCTTTTTCTCTTTCTCTACGTATGTTTTGCTAGCTTCTCTTTTCTTTCTTGTCCACCCTTTCACTGTTTTATTCTTATGATGAGAGGCTCACACCCTTCACAGATGAAGAATGGTATTGTTTTAGACCCAGTGGTACTTGTATACTCTCTCTCTCTCTCTCTCTCTCTCTCTCTCTCTCTCTCTCTCTCCCTCAATCTCTCTATCCCTCTCTCTCTCACAGTATCCTGTCTCTTTTCTGTGAAATACATTCAACCCTGGGTGAAGGTCAGATTTGTTCTTTTGTTTTCAGTGGCCTTGCACCATCTCATGATATTTTTCCACATTTTCAGACACAAGGAGCTTTGTGTGTGTGTGTGTGTGTGTGTGTGTGTGATTCCAAGGGCAATGTGTGGGTGTGGGTGATTCCAAGTCTTACACTTGTGAATTTACAACAGTTCTCCAGACTCATTGGAGAATTTACAAAAGTTAGGGTTTAGGGGTGAGCTTAGCATTCATACATTTCCCTATGGTGTAATTCACACTGAATGAAATGCAACCACTTAACCATTGCTTTTTAAAAAAAAAAAAAAATACAAAAGAAAAAAAGAAACTAGACACAAAGGTACACAAAGTTCACATTGTAAGAATTACTTTAATGGTGAATTTTCAGCACTTTAGACATTAATGCCGTGTCGAATATATTAACTCATTCAGTTCATTCAGAACTAGCAGCTGTTGGGGACAGCATTGTACTCCTGAAGCATGATTTTATTCCTCATATGTCTGGGAGTGTGTGAGAGGGGGGTTGAGAGAGGGAGAGAGACATGGTGAATACAATCCAGCTGAATACAGAGTGTGTGACCTTGCAGAGCCACTCCAAATACACACAGGCATTTCACCCACAGTCCTCCCACACACACACACACTTGACTCAGAGCTGCCAGATTGCTCTTTTCCCCCCTTATTTAATCCATTTTTAATCAAATAACCCTGAGAGAAATGACCTTAGACCTATGATAAGTTAGACTTATTTCCTTTTTTTAATTATAGATTTAATGGTGATCTAATGGACGTTAAAGGTTGAAAATTTAAATGGTAGTCAACAATCCGCATTACAATTCTGAATTTAAATTAAAATGTCTTTGTCTCCGGGAGCATGGTGGCTTAGTGTTTAGCACGTTCGCCTCACACCGCCAGGGTTGGGGGTTCGATTCCCTGTGTGTGCGGACTTTGCATGTTCTCCCCGTGCTGCGGGGGGGTTTTCTCCGGGTACTCTGGTTTCCTCCCCCAGTTCAAAGACATGCATGGTAGACTGATAGGTATGTCCAAAGTGTCCGTAGTGTGTGAATGTGTATGTGATTGTGTGCCCTGCGATGGACTGGCACCCTGTCCAGGGTGTACCCCGCCTTGTTCCCCATGCTCCCTGGGATAGGCTCCAGGTTCCCCCGTGACCCTGAAAAGGATAAGCGGTATAGAAGATGGATGGATGGATGGATGGATGTCTTTGTCTCCATACATTGGGGAAATTAACACTTTTTTTTTTTTTTTTTAAGCAAAATGTCTTCCAACATCTTTCATACTTAGTTTATATTACTTTTTTTTTTTTCAGATAGCCTTTGACAAAGAAGATGCTCATGGCTGGATCGGGAAGCTGTCACAAGGTCGTGATGGACATGCAATTGCATACTTAAGACCAAATGTAGTAACACAAGTTCATCATAGTAGGAGAGATGATTTAAGAAACGGTAATCGTGTAGAGGATGCTTTATAAATAGAGTTACATTTTGCAAAAAAAAAAAAAAGTGTTAATTTCCGCTATGTTTGGAAACTTTTGGATCACCTTGTATGTATATGGCAACCCAGCTAAACAAATTATTATTATTATTTTTTTTTATCTAACTACTATTTAATAGTATCTCTGACTAATTAAATCAGTCTTGAGTTTCTGGCAACTGTAAAAGAAGCCATCCATACAATCTGTCAATCATGTTCAATCAATTCTAGGAAACCCGTTGGAAAAAAAAAAGTTCCAAATTCCATAATCTCGATTCGTAACCTTGAATTGTTCGATCTGGCAACCCGGCTCAGATAAGCCCCTCCCTCTGCCCACCCTACTCATTCATAGGAACGACCTGACGTGCAGATTGAGCACATGCCTGGCTTGCAGATAGCAAACTTCAGAACTTATTCAAGCCTAACGTTTGAGGTTGTACTCTTATCCTCAACACTTTGTGTAGATTCTCTCTGAATAATTTCCCTGAATAGTTTTCATGAAGACGAACAGAAACTCAAGTGACTGCAAGTGAACTTGAGCAAACACGTGGTTTCAGACTGAGTCTCTGAAGTGTAGTAGAGATAGAAACTATTTGTAGCTCTGCTGGGCTTGTTTTTTTGAGTTTATACGTTCACATTTTATTTTTTTTTTTTAACATTAGAGTCTCTCGTTTTTGAAGTTCTTCTTGAGGTTTTTGGATGATGAAGTGCAAGGTCTGTCTAATCTACACCTCCATAGCACTAGGTGTGCTTATGCTCATAGGAGGCATTGGCATCATCTTGGCTGGGGATTTGCATGCACGAATAGAGAATAAACTCAAAGGGGTAAGTTTCTACAAACATCATTTTACAAAGCACACTTATATCCTCATTGTGATCCACTTTTTGAGACTTTATCTGTGTTCTTGGCTGAAATGTTTACCGGAATAAAGTTGGTTTGACGTTGGACGGTTCGATATCGGACGTTCGATATTGGACGGTCGATATTTGCAGATAAGCGGAAATTCAGGGACCGTCTCTAAAGTTACCTACGACATTGTTATACACGTTTCTAACTTCAAGAAGCATTTTACAAGTCGTTTTCTTCCAGGAAATTGACTTCAATGTTAAATGAGCTCTTTAAGTAGTTCTTTAAAAGTTTTTTTTTATTGTTCATTGATTTCTCACAAAGCACACGACCGTGTCAGTATGCAGCATTACGTAGGACTTTTACTAGCTCGAACTCGTCTATTTACTTCCTGGACATATTTGCCGTTTTATATCCAACATCATACAGGCACCATTGCTATAGAAGTCTAGTTAAACTGCATAGCAATATATCTTTTATACACTCTTAAAAAAAATTTTTGCACATGATCATACGTTCAAAGGTTGTTGTTGTTTTTTTTTTTGTTTTTTTTTAAATAGTTAAGTGTTCTCAGCTTCTCAGTTGTATCGAGAACCTTGTCTGATAGGAAAGACGTCTTAAATTTAACATTTTGGAATGACGGTAAAACTAAACTATGAAAAATGCACATGGAATCATGCGACGATGTAAGTGGTGCAGAAGAAAGCGGCGTTTTAAAGTCTTCAATCTAGCCTTAATGTTAACGTGAGATTATAAATGTTTTTATAAATGTCATCGGCTTTGCTGTTAATATTAGGCTTAGATCTTAGACCAGGTGTGTTCAACTAAAATTTGTGACGGTCCAGTTACGTAAAATTCCCTGCTAAAAAATGTCCAGATAAGCTACTAACATGACTGAATGAATATCAACAACAGTTACGGTTTAATGCTTAACCTTTCGTGATGAGTTTGTGTCTATAGATAAGACAAATCAATGTGAAGTTTTGTTTTTGCAGTGGAGCTTTTCACGTTCCTGAAATGGACTCTGAACAGATGAAATCTCTGTTTTGTACATTATGTCGAGAATAAATGCATACTTCTCTGGCCATGTCATCACGCCACCAATTAGACGGTAAATATCAGAAAGTCTGTAAACTTTGTCAGTGAGATGCTTTCAGCGAAATAATTTGTATCAGTGCATGTCATTGGCCACGAAAAAGAATCGGCTACCGAAGCCGCGATGGGTATTGTTTTAAAAACCGGAGTGAACAATGGACATTGTTTTTCCATATGTGGATTGGCTTTAGTTGACAATCCCTGCCTTAGAGCAAAATGGATTCGTGCCAACCTTTCAGACTGTTTACAGATGCACTGCGTACAAAAAAGTGTACTAACTAGCTAATAACAATAAACTGTTGCACAGGATATATGACACTGAAATAGCGCCAACAATACAATAGTTACAACATGTAAACTATAGTGTAGTGTTTGAAGTAAAACAGGACAGACAGAGTAACTAGCTTATCTCAGCTCTATGTGAAACTTTTACAGAAACGTCATATGCGACATGCATGTCATGAAGAAAAAAAATGCAAATATTAGATATGTAAGAAAGTTCATCATTGAAAATAACTATAAAATGAACAAACTAGTGGCACAATCATTCATCAATAAATAAATAAATTAATAAATTCACCTCAATACCGATTAAGTGTAAGAAAATGACTTATTTCATCCATTTAAGAGCAAACAGCCACTTCAAAGGGTCCGCAAAATGGACGGTTGCCCAGATTCCTTCCCTTGAGGTGGAGCTTCACTAACTAATGGATGTTGAGATACAATCTGTAATCAGCAAGAAATGGCTACCGGGCATGATATTTCTTTTTACAGAGCAATTTCTAGTAGGTTAGGTGTGAATGTTACTCTGAGTACACTTTGCCAGGCAACAAATATGGGATTAAGGAACGCACATGTTTTATTACATATCTTTGAGTGACAAAAGTATGTGAACCTTTTCAGTATCCGGTGAGACCCACTTTCTCTTGAGATTCAGATCACAGACCGATGTCCTGACATTTTCCTTTAGAATTCGCTAGAATTCATTGTTCCATCAATGATGGCAAACTGTCCTGGCCCAGATGCAGCAAAACAGGCCCGAACCATAATACTACCACCACCATGTTTCACAGATGGGATAAGGTTCTTATGCTGGAATGCAGTGTTTTCCTTTCTCCAAACATAACGCTCCTCATTTAAACCAAAAAGTACTATTTTAGTCTCATCTGTCCATTAAACTTTTTTCCAGTAGCCTTCTGGCTTGTCCATGTGATCTTTAGCAAATGCATACAGGTAGCAATGTTCTTTTTGAAGAACGGTGGCTTTCTCCTTGCAACCCAGCCATGCACACCATTGTTGTCCAGTGTTCTCTTGATGTTGGACTCATGAACATTAACATTAGCCAACGTGAGACGTGACTCCTTTAGTCGCTTAGAAGTTACCCCGGGTTCCGTTGCGACCTCGCGGAATATTACAAGTCTTGCTCTTGGAGTGATCTCTGTGGGTCGACCGTTCCTGGGGAGGGTAACAACGGGCTCCTCAATTTGCATGTAATTTGTCTGACTGTGGATTGGTGGAGTCCAAACTCTTTAGAGACGGTTTTGTAACCTTTTCCAGCCCGATGAGCATCAACAACCCTTTTTCATGATACACTTCCACAAACATGTGTTGTGAAGATCAGACTTCAATAGATTCCTGTTCTTGAAATAAAACAGGCCGCTCGCTCACACGCCTGATCGCCATCACATTGATTGAAAACACCTGACTCGAATTTCACCTTCAGATTAACTGCTAATCTTAGAGGTTCACCTACTTTTGCCACTCACACATATGACCAAGTATAATATTTTGGCCTCGTCTGTTTAATTAAGTTCTCTTTGTCTACTTTTAGGACTATGCTGTTTTAAGTCCTACTTATGCAGAAACATTCGAAAGGGTTCACAAACTTTCCAGCACCACTGTATGTCCGAGAGGCTCACACATAGAACTGACCACCCACAAAAGAGTACGAGAAAACAGAAAACCTTTTCTTTTAGAAGTTATTTCATCTAGACCATAATTTCCACTTCTAAAATATGGATGTCAGCACTAACCACACCTCTTGAAGATGTATTTTTAAAAAGATATATTTTTTACTGAACCTCTTCTTACATTAGCGCCACCTGTGGATGGTCACAAAAATACAGAAGACATATCAGCCACTCCCGTATGCACCATTGCTATGATAATATCGCCCTTTATGATTATGATCATAAAACAGATGCCCTCAATGGCATTTATTAAGAGCTATTATTAAGAGCTTTTTGGATCAAAGCGGGGTTAGCTTTATTAGCTTTATACTCCATTATGCTATAGCTAGCTTTAACATATTAATTCATTAATTGTCAGTAATTGTAATATCTGGGGGGGAAATAATTTTGCTGCTCAGACTGGAATGCAAAGCTATCAAAAGTCATAATTACACTGAACCTTAAGGGTTAGGCACTCCATTATAATGATGACTTAATTTGCTTCAAATTGAACTAGAGTAACCTCAGTACCGGCAGAGGTTTGCACGAAATAAAGCTCCAGTCTGCAGTATTTGTCCAGTCTGGACTAGCATGACTGGAAGTGGAAATCCCTCTCACAGTCAGAAATAATGCTGACAAGTCTAAAAATCATACTTCAGTTCCAGCTTTTTGCGTGCATGTAGGTGTCTTTTTGGATTGATGTCACATACCAAAGCTGCTTGGTTTGGCTTCCTTTTTTTTTTTCTTTTTTTTTTAACACTCTCTTTAAGTTGTTTAGGGTTTTACTGTTCTAAAGCAACACCACGGATAGCACCGTACATGCCCATTAGTCAATGTATTTTAAGTTAATAATAAAATATATTAATTTAGACTGTAGCAGGAAGAGAAAAGAGGTCAAATGTTGCTTTCTTTTAATGTATAGGATACTTACATATGCTGTGGAGTCATCTTCAGCAAAATTCAAAACGTCTGAGTCTCGAGGTTTTTGTTGGCAAAAAGAAATGAAACTTTTATTACAGTAGTAACAAGAGCCCAGGCGGTTTGCCAAGCGACTCCCCGACCCCATCTTGACACACTATTTTATACCCCTCCAAAACGAAGACTCTCGACAGCTCATCCGTCTGTTTTGATAAGCGTATAAAGGAGGTGTTTTTGCAAACTCGCACACACACATGTCCTTGAACATCGGTGCATCTTCTCTAACACAGATGACCTTATCAGTATGTGCATATCCCGTATTTTTAAACAACATCCCACTAATAAAGATTGGCAATAATAGTGGATACACGCTAAGGAATATCAAATTCCAAGCTATCGAAAAGATACAGAGGACAGGCTCAACGGTATTCAAAAAGATACTGAGTAGGAATGAGAAATGTGTACTCGGTGATTTCCTACAAGCTGGAGTTACATCAGTTTGTCCTACAGTAGTTTCACCTACGTGAACGTTCACTTATTATTTTCCCATTTAATAAAATATTACAACATAATCATGGTCAAATGCGGATTTAACATCAAGTCACTCTCTCTTGCTGATTGAAATACATTTCCGAGTCATTATTAGGCCTTTCTTGGATTGAAATTGGATTTCTTATCACTCTGGTTATTTTATCTTCTAATTGGACCTGATGGATTACATCATAAACATATTTAAATCATAGTCCGATCAAAGAAATTCTTCTATACGTACAGGTCTGACCTGCTGAATTCTCTGTTAGGAACAGTATTTGTTTTACTATTAATTAATAACGGGTAAGTAGGGGATAAAATTCAACAGGGGGTGTTGTTATAGAAAAAAATATCCGTGACGGGATGGTGTGAAATATATGTTGAGTATGTTGATAAGTGAAAACGTACCGATTGCGATTATTCGTATAGATGTGATTGGCCGAGGCACTTTTGAATATCAACATAACTATCGGTTGATACTTCTCATTTCTCATTCAAACTATTTAAAGTGCTGGATCTATTCCCATTTGTATGAGGAAGCAGTTATATAGCCACATTCACACACACACACACACACACACACGCACACGCATAGCCCCTTCCCCCTCTCCCCAACAAAAACAAGCTATGTGCCCCTGTTTCACAAATTCACATTCCTCCGGACTGTTTCCCATACACACCCTCAAACATATGTTCCATGCCAATCCTCTCCCTTGATCTAGAGAATGTAAACTATATTAAGTACTTTATTTGAGGAAAAAAGGGTATTGGAGATGGATGGACAAATAGAAATTAGCAGTAGAAATTTTCCTGTCATTGTATACAATAAATACAATGGGATGGGGGGAGGGGGACCCACATCAAACCTAGACTCAACGGTCTAAAAAAAAATAAATAAATAATAAAAAAAACCCCAAACAAACAATAATATAGTTGTTATAAAAGAGAAATTTCTTCTTGGTCTTTGAAGAAAAGTGGAGGAAAAAACCCACTTTGATCTATAAATAGGACCAAAAAAACAACAAAACACACACAACAGACACAGACACGTGCGCGCTCACACACGCACACACACACACACACACACACACACACACACAGAGAGAGAGAGAGAGAGCCAAATAGCCCCTTAAAATGGTCAGATATTCCTTTTCTTGTGGGGATAATTGCCTGGTCCAAGATTTAAAAACATTCCCACACAGACATCACACAAAAAGCTGTGGACACCAAAACAAATCCCAAACAAACATTTATACTCTACATACCATTTCCTCTGTCTCTAAATTTCACGTTGTAAGAAAGAAAATTTTCATTCGCTGCATAAAGAACAAAATGTTTAATTGTAAAGAACACACACACACACACACACACACACACACACACACACTGACATTTTCGGACATTTTCCACATCTAAATACACGTTGATATACCTATTGCTCCTACACTACCTGTAGTTTACAGTTTACAGCCCACGCTCTGTATTATTATTATTATTATTATTATTATTATTATTATTATCGTGTCCTCTCTATCGATTGTTCTGTTCTGTGTATTAATCGTCCTGCACGGGTCTCACACTGTTGCGTATGTGCACTTTGTGTAGTCTTGCGTAATCTTATGTGTTGCACCATGGTCCTGGAGAAAGGACATTTCTTTGTATACACACTCTGTTGTGGAACAACAGTAAAAACCCACTTGATTTGACTTGACTCGTTGACTTAATGCGCTTTTTTTTTTTTTTTGTCTAACTTTAGCCCATGATCCTGAATACTGCCATGGACACTGCATGGACAGTGCTGTGGACTCCAGCCACATGACTTGGACTCGACATACTTAAAGAACACTTGCGACTTGACTTTGACTGACTTTGCAACTGATTTCCATTGGGTTATAAAGTTTGTCTAGAAACTGATGAACACCAATTTTAAAAAGTTTGCATGATTTGTGTAAATTCATTATACTAATTATTATTCCGGCCTCAATTTCGGTAAAGAGCACATTAGGACTTGTTTCAGACTCGAAACTCAACGTTAAGGACTTGTAACGTTAATTGGACTTATTAGTCTTGACCAGGGACTTGACTTGCACTTGAGTGCCTAATGACTCATGACTTGCAGAACAACAAGGCACTGTGCCCTTGACTTGTATTGTGATACCTATGAGTCAAGAGCACAGTTCCTCTAATCTTTCCGTATGAGTGATACTTTTATTCATACTAGCTTTTATTCCTTTACACATCTATCAATTCTCTTTATCCTGTCATGAACAGTATATAACGTGCATATTAAGGAGTCATTTATTTTTTGACAGATATCAAATATCTTTAAAGTAGATAAAATGCCCTAATTTAAAAAAGAAAACAAAAAAAACCCCACAACTTTGAAATCAGTTTTGAATTAAGTGTTGTGGCGTTTCAGACTTTACAAGCATGCACATGTTGAAATTTCACCGAGCTGAAAACTTTAAACTCTCTATTAATGGACTCATTCTAACACATTATTGTTTCTATAGTAACAGCGTAGACAGTGATTTGAATGATGGACAAGCCACATATGCTGAAGTTTTTTGTGTGTGTTTTTTTTTTTTTTTTTTTTTTTTTGCATTATTGTAAGGAGTCTCCAGTGTTAGTGCTTTGTCACTGTCAGAGGTAGAGGTGTAACTTGAAATCTTTGGGCACAGGAAAGTCTTGAGGAAAACATTGTTTATATCTGCTATAACATAATTGATAACAGGAGATCACAGATGTTCCTCTACGTTAAGTGTAATTATAAAGGGATGAAAATGTAAAAAAGTACGAAGCGTCACTTGTCAATAAAGAAAAATCGTTAGTGTCGGTATATCGTGGCGTTAGAGGAATAAAACACTTCAGGACGTGCTGTTATTTAAAAAATCAACTTCTGGGTGGAAACGGTTCACATGTCGCACCATCCGATCCTGTAACAGCACACCCTGGAAGTGTTTGTCATGTTATGCTCATTGGTTTATGTTTATATTCTTTTCCCGGTTCACGTAGGCTTAGTGTCTTTTGTGTTTGGTTTGAACTTTTCATTAACTTTGAATCTGCACGTGCACCCGCCGCCGTCTCCGCATTCGTAACAGAAAGCAAGACCGTTAACATGAATGCAGCAGATTTCTTTTTCGACCCAAAAGGCAGTCGTGAAGTCCCTGAGGTTGTATACTGCGGGGAAAGGAAGCGGGGATCAAGGCCACAGAAGAATGGCAGGAGGTCAGGTGTAAGATCATTTCCCACCTTCCTTCCCCTCCTGCGGATCTTGCTCAGCCTGCTGAGTCAATGGAAAACGTCGCTCGTCTCGTCTCTCTGCTTGTGATGAACTTTATCTGAGCAAATAAACCTCCCTTTTGGACTTTATCACGGTTTGAAGGATTCTGGTCAATTTGGGGAAACATTCCAAATGTTTACATGACCTGTATTTTATGGTCAGGTTTTTTTTTTATTTTTTAGTTGTAGTGAAAACTCTTGCTTTCATTGCAAAACTTTGTAGGTTTGAATCACTTGTTTTAATGAACATGAAAATCCCCCCCCCCCCACCCCACCCCCCACCTCCAAAAAAAAAAACAACGTATTTGTGTCATAGAGATCGTGATGAGAGAGTGTTGTGTTAAAGAAGATGACTTATTTACCTTTACATTCCTGGTGTAGAAGTCTACACACTTATTTTCCTTAAGTGTTTTTTTTTTAAATCCTGATCTTCACTGATCTGAAAATAAGCGACTCTGTGTATTGTATACATTACAGTTGTGTGGCATATAGTCTAGAGAGCGTTGCTGGGACAGGTTCGTGCTAAGCAGTGAACTAAAAAGGGGCTAATTATTGGCTTTGAATGTTTTGTTTACTCATTAAACCATAACGACGCTGTCGACTTGGTTGTGCTTAAGTGACGTGTCATTATATTCAAACGTCCTCTGTTTGCACTTCGTGTGAGTTTGCATGTGTCACTTACCTTTCGAGGTGTTCCAAGTGCATCTACCTTTCTCTGTCTCTCCACATTTACTTCTCAAATGTACTAACAGTAATAAAGCTTTAAGGTCTATTTCCCCACTCTTTCTCTGTTTCATGTTTCCATCTGTCTGTCTGTCTAAACTCTGTCTAACTTTTTCTTTCTCACTCTGGCTGTCTCTTTTTGGTCTCTTTTGGGTCTCTGTCTATATATCGCTGTTTGTTTATATATCTCTACCTGTCTCTCACTTTCTCATCGTTTGCTCTGGTTTCTCTCTTTCTTTTTCTCTTGCTTACCTTCTTTCTCTCTTTCTGCATTTACGTATCTCTCCTTTTTCTTTCTCACACTATGTCTCCGGCTGTCTCTTTGTCCACCTCTGTGTGTCTCTGACTCTGTCTGTCTCTCTCTGTGCCTCTCTCACTCTCATCCTCTATTTCACATTTCTGTCCTTCTTCAATTTCCTCACCTTATCCATCTCTCTCTCGCTCTCACTCTCTCTCTGTCTGTCTGTCTGTCTGTCTCGTGCTCTCTCTCGCTCTCACTCTCTCTCTCTGTCTGTCTGTCTGTCTGTCTCATGCTCTCTCTCGCTCTCATGCTCTCTCTCTCTCACTCTCTCTCTGTCTGTCTGTCTGTCTCATGCTCTCTCTCACTCTCTCTCTCTGTCTGTCTGTCTGTCTCGTGCTCTCTTTCTCACTCTCTCTCTGTCTGTCTGTCTGTCTCGTGCTCTCTCTCGATCTCTCTCACTCTCTCTCTCTGTCTGTCTGTCTGTCTCGTGCTCTCTCTCTCACTCTCTCTCTCTGTCTGTCTGTCTGTCTCGTGCTCTCTCTCGATC
The DNA here is from genome assembly GCF_023375685.1 of Ictalurus furcatus. Lineage (NCBI taxonomy): Eukaryota > Metazoa > Chordata > Actinopteri > Siluriformes > Ictaluridae > Ictalurus > Ictalurus furcatus. The sequence goes on from NC_071272.1 coordinate 2,957,210, forward strand.
TCTCTCTCTCACTCTCTCTCTCTGTCTGTCTGTCTGTCTGTCTCGTGCTCTCTCTCGATCTCTCTCACTCTCTCTCTCTGTCTGTCTGTCTTGTGTTCTCTCTCACTCTCTCTCTGTCTGTCTGTCTGTCTCATGCTCTCTCTCGATCTCTCTCTCTCTCACTCTCTCTCTCTGTCTGTCTGTCTGTCTCGTGCTCTCTCTCGATCTCTCTCTCTGTCTGTCTGTCTGTCTGTCTGTCTTGTGCTCTCTCTCTCTCTCACTCTCTCCCTCTGTCTGTCTGTCTGTCTCGTGCTCTCTCTCGATCTCTCTCTCTGTCTGTCTGTCTGTCTGTCTGTCTTGTGCTCTCTCTCTCACTCCCTCTGTCTGTCTGTCTGTCTGTCTTGTGCTCTCTCTCTCACTCTCTCTCTGTCTGTCTGTCTGTCTGTCTGTCTTGTGCTCTCTCTCTCTCACTCTCTCTGTCTGTCTGTCTGTCTGTCTCGTGCTCTCTCTCGATCTCTCTCTCTCACTCTCTCTCTGTCTGTCTGTCTTGTGCTCTCTCTCTCTCTCTCACTCTCTGTCTGTCTGTCTGTCTTGTGCTCTCTCTCTCTCTCTCTCTCACTCTCTGTCTGTCTGTCTGTCTCGTGCTCTCTCTGTCTCTGTCTGTCTGTCTGTCTGTCTGTCTCGTGCTCTCTCTCTCTCTCTCTGTCTCTCTGTGTGTGTCTCTTCTGTCCATGCTTCTTTCTGTCTCCTGTGAATCTATTGACTAGTGCACATAATGAATACTTGGCCACTTTTCGGTAGCAGGAATTTAGGGACTTCAATTTGCGCTGGATCACTTTTCACAGAATAATCCTGCTTTGCTTCTGGCATTTTCCAACCGTGGGATACCAGAAACCTTTTTACTTGTGAGAACCTGTCTCTTGCATGCAAATTTAATCAACACAGTTTCTGGAAATGAAGCATAGGGGTGTGCTGATATGCTGGTGTGATAATATGTCAAGATCAAGAAATGTGAAATAGTTGTTGTATAAATGCAGTAAGCTAAGCTGATATAGATAAAAACATGAGACGCATTTCTGCTCGGTGCTATAAATGCTTTACTTATCACTACAGTGCATTGTTGTGCTGTAGGTCATGTACATTGTGCTATTGTTGCTATGGGAGACAGGGATGGCAGCTGGGGGTCTGAAAGCACAAGAGTCACGTGACTGTCACCAAATAAAGTGGAATGTGTGTGTGTGTGTAGAAAGAAAGAGAAGACAGAGTAAAAGGGACTGAGAAAAAGGAATTTTTTCAGCTTTTCAGCTGCCTGGCATACACTGTCCATCCCTCATTGGTACTTCTGGTACCTCGTATACTGTATAGTACACTAAAGACAAGTCTTTTTCAACAATATTTAAGGATATGTTAGTACTAATTGCACCTAATGATTGTAGTTTCTAGTGATTTAACTGACTGCAATCAAAAACGTCCCTGCTGGAAAAAATACCCCCAATAGAAACCATTACAGAAATTCTAATGGTTTCCACTACAAATACCATTAAAAACATTATCAGATGTAGTGTGTTTTGGATTATATTCTATTAGGATTTAATGGTTTGTTTTGGTTTCCACTCGACATACACATGCCACCGACAGAACCCAACACATTACCAATAGATACCCACAAAGACCATTATAGATTAATGGTTTCTATTGGGTTTTTTTTTTTTTTTTCAGAAGGGTTAGTAAGATTCTTTTTAATTCAGATCAGGGTTGATATCTCTACACTAATATTCTGTAAATAAATTTAAAGAAGTTACAATATAATGATGCAGTTGTGTGTGTGTGTGTGTGTGTGTGTGTTGTAGGAGATCACACTGACTGAAGGCAGTAAAGTGTTCCAGTCATGGAAGAATCCTCCTCCTCCTGTCTTCATGGAGTTTTTCTTCTTCAACGTCACAAACCCAGATGGGTTCATGACTGGAGAGAAACCACGCCTCACACACATGGGACCGTACACTTATCGGTAACACACACACACATACACACACATGCATAGCATATAGACTGCTTCAGACAATGATAATTGGAGTAAATTGTAAGAAAACACGTATGATAAGAATAAAAAAATAATGAATAAATGAAGTTTATTAACTGACTACATATTCTAATTACGAAACAGTCTGCAAAGCTTATACAGTGCCCTCCACTAATATTGGCACCCTTGGAGCACAGAAAGCTGTGAAAAATGGTCTTTATCGTTTAACCTTTTAATCTTTTGTTCAAAAAATTCACAAAAATACTCTGCTGTCATGGATTTCAAACAACTGCAAACAAAACACAGATTTATAAAAATATATATATCTTTGTTAAATATAGGTGTGCAACAATTATTGGCACCCTTTTAGTCAATACTTTGTGCTGCCTCCCTTTGAGAGATAACAGCTCTGAGTCTTCTCCTATAATGCCTGATGAGGTTGGAGAATACATGGCGAGGGATCTGAGAGCGTTCCTCCATGCAGAATCTCTCCAGATCCTTCAAAATTTCGAGGTCCACGCTGGTGGATTCTCCTCTTCAGTTCACCACACAGGTTTTCTATGGGGTTCAGGTCAGGGCACTGGGATGGCCATGGCAGGACCTTGATTTTGTGGTCAGTAAACCATTTGTGTGTTGATTTTGATGTGTGTTTTGGATCGTTGCCTGCTGGAAGATCCAACCACGGCCCATTTGAAGCTTTCTGGCAGAGGCAGTCAGGTTTTCATTTAATATCTGTTGATATTTAAAAGAGTCCATGATGCCATGTATCCTAACAAAATGTCCAGGTCCTCTGGCAGAAAAACAGCCCCAACACATTAAAGATCCACCAACATATTTAACCGTGGGCATGAGGTACTTTTCCATATGGCTACCTCTCTGTGTGCTCCAAAACCACCTCTGGTGTTTATTACCAAAAAGCTCTATTTTGGTTTCATCTGACCATAGAACCCGATCCCATTTGAAGTTCCAGTAGTGTCTGACAAACTGAAGACGCTCGAGATTGTTTTTGGATGAGAGTAGAGGCTTTTTTCTTGAAACCCTTCCAAACAACGTGTGCTGATGTAGGTGACTTCAGATTGTAGTTTTTGAGACTTTCTGACCCCAAGACACAACTAACTTCTGCAGTTCTCCAGCTGTGATCCTTGGAGATTTTTGGCCATTCGAACCGTCCCCTTCACAGTGCGTTGAGACGATACAGACGCGTCCAATTCCAGGTCGATTCATAACATCTCCAGTTGACTGGAACTTCTTAATTATTGCCCTGATGGTGGAAATGGGCATTTTCAATACTTGTGCTATTTTCTTATAGCCACGCCCCATTTTGTGAAGCTCAACAACCTTTTGCCGCACATCACAGCTACATTCCTTGGTCTTACCCATTGTTATTAATGACTAAGGGAATTTGGCCTGTGTGTTACTGTACACTGCCAGTAAAAGTCCAAACCTGGAGTGTATTGTTTTATTATGTTTTATAAATTTTTAATCACTATTAATGCTTCAAACCAAAATGCCAAAATGATACAGAATGCCAATTAAATTAGGAAATCAAAATCTGGGTGGAACTTATTAACTGCTCACCCTCAGATCATCATGCGAGTATATAAAAAAAAAATCTGATTGCCTTTTTAAAGGCAGGCACATGACTAGAGAAAAAGATCGGTGGTGACTGTGGTTTCTTTCTGATGTTTATTAAACTTATGGAAGCACAGTTGCCTGTTATTGAAGCACTATATATTCTCTTGTATCTCTTTCATCTGCTGGTCTGGTCTCCTGATTAATTCTCAATCTCTCCTCAAAATTAAGCGTATCAAGAGACTTTTCCAAACGTAGAAAATTAGTAGAATCTGTTAAAGTCTGTTAAAGCAGCTAAGCTGATAACTTAGCTAGCTAAGTAGTGACAGCTTGCCAGCGTGCTTGATAAATAAAAAGAAAATCTAAAATAAATTAATAAATAATCTATAAATATACAAAAATTTCATGGAAACCAGACTTCCCATGTACTGTAGTCTTATACCAAGTGATAAAGCCTGATAGACAGTGTTAAAGCATAAATATGTGGTGTGCCTGATTAGAGTAATAAAGATTTTAATTAGATTAGATCTGGATTCTTCCAATAAAATTGTACTTTCTAACATTTCTCAATTCAGTAAACATTTCTTGACCCACTTATACATATTTCTGGATTCGCTTTTCCTGTTGTATAATACTTAAAATAATTCAAATGCAAATAGTGAACTATAAAGTCAAATTCAAAATCATCTGACTGCCACTGTGGTAGCATTTGTGCGTCACTCGAAGTGTCAGACATCATTAAGTTATTTTAATCCCTTATCACATGTTAGCAAAGCATGACACACAGGGAAGTATGTAAGCTAGATCAGCTTTCACTGTATTTATATCTGTATTTATAATCTCGATATTATTATCGACGATATGATATTATGTTATATAATCTTGACATCTCACTATGAGTGTGTGAATTACTTTCAAGCCTGAGGGCACAACCTTGCATTTTACTTTCCAAATGAACAGAAATGACCGACCTAAAAAAAAAAATTCCGGCACGTTCTTCTCCTCGTCTTTGTATTTCTCTGTATGTAAATTTCCCGGTTGATTTATCGTCACTTATTCGAATTATGAGTCGAATGAAACATAAACCTGTTTTATTGCGTCGGATTAACAAATAGCAAAACATTAGGAATACAACATTCTGTTAGGGTTCAAGAATACGTTCGCTAAAGCTGAGAAAAATTCACTATTAGATGTTTAAGAACACATTGAACGGAAGCTAGAAAAATTCGGCAGACTGTTTGCTTCACTGTTCAGTTTGTAGTGCCACTCTATACGGTATTTCCATCAAATAGATACGCAAACCGGTCACAACACAGTGTTATTAGTTGTTACCTCTCACTGACTTCAATTCAATTTAGTTCAACTTTATTGTCGTTATACTGTACCAATATAGGGGTTATACAGTATGACAAAACACTATCAAGCTACTTCTCTGGTGCAAGACGTTAGGCAAAGACATTAGACAAAGACACTACACAAAAGACAGACAGTAGATGCATGGACCGTGAATAAAGTTACATCCAATGATCAGTAACTATAGGTTACTGTAGGTCACTTTCACTTTCATGTAATTGGCTCAGCTGCTGCTGTGCAATATGTTACTGTATGTGTTATCTTTACTGCCTTCAGTCAATATGTTGGAACAGCTATATTACAGGTAACACATCGGCGTGAATCCTTTAGAGTATAGAGTATACACAAAAGCATTTCATATTTAAAGTTCATACAAACCTGGAAAAACCTCTACCACACTGCAAATAATTGAACTAATCAGGCCTTTCGTTTTTTGTCAGTGTAAGTTTTAGATCATTGATAAATACTTGGTAGCATCTGACACGTGCACTAATCCATGCTTTAATTAACTACCTGCTTGTTTTCATTGGTTAGAACTTTATGAAATTCTGATCAGTTAAAGTGCATGAACTAAAACACGCGTTTCGCAGGCTAAACGCAGTGCAATAAAAGAATTGTTGACTTTATTTCCTCAGTTGCTTTAGACCTAAATGGACACACCCATGTGTGTTATCTACAGTATACAGTCATGGCCAGAAGTATTGGCAGCGACTTCAATTTTGTGCTTTGCGAATTTTCCTGCGTCAGTATTTGCAGATAATGTTTTTACACGTTTCTCTGGTATGCTGGAATCTGCAACTCTATAAACACCGATGAACATAAGCAGCTTTCATTTGTTTAACAGCATTGGTTTATTGCAATTTGACTTACACATGTCAGTGCAATCTCTGCTTAAATCTTACAAATGGAAGCGATACAATATATACTTTAATACCTTAAATAACATTTTATGAAATTGGAGGAAATAAGACATCAAAGTCTAATTTCCGTACTGTCCTTACTAGGACTAGATTGTGAGGGGGGTTTTTGTTTGTTTGTTTGTTTTTTTAATTAAATGCCAGCATGCTTGCATTTTATATTTGACATTTGAATTAACATACACTATATACAAAATACAGGTATCTCAGTTGCGTGAATATCGGTTAGATCCTTTATCAGCTATGAAATATGCTTATCTTTTATTTTAGAAATTGAAAAAAAAACAAAAACATATGTATTATAAATATTAATAAACACTTTATGATCTAGGACAGCCACGTCGTAGTCAGTGCTGTGTTCACAATCAATCGCACTTTTATTTGATTCCTATCCGATCCTTTTGTCATTCAGTTTGTCATATTTAATTCAGACCTAAATGATGAATGACCTGGTGAAATTTATTTCTTCAAAAACGACTGCCAAAAGGTGCAAACGAACAGTTCTGACTTAACACTGACTTCATTCCTGATGAATTGTTTTATTGAATTGTATTGCATTGCATTGTCTTGTATTGATTCAGGGAGTACAGACCCAAGGAGAATGTCACCTTTGTGGAAAATGGAGCCAAAGTTTCTGCTCTGACCCCCAAAACCTTCGTGTTTGTGCCTGAAATGTCAGCTGGAGACCCGAGTGTGGATCTTGTAACTACTGTTAACATCCCAGCTGTGGTAAGTTATATAAAGTTATTGCATCTGTCACTTATATGGAGAGCATCAGTTGGCAGCTGGAATAAATAAGCTTCAGAAATACGTCGATGTTGCTGAATATTATGGAAATACATTTGTTAGATTAATATAGTAATGTTAGAATGGATTGTGGATTAAAATAGAAGCTGGTGAGTGATGCTTGTCTATTTTGTTACAAATTATGCTAGCCCTTATTTGTTACAAATAAAATGATTCATTGTATTTAGTTAGTATTTGTGTGAAGATGCTAGCTGTGTTGAAACATGGGTGAATATCCATGAAACAAGTGCAACGAGTGGTTGAAGTCAGGAAAATACTGTCTTATCTCTGTGGTATAAAGGGTTTTCAGGGGTGGTGGTTCAAAATGGGTTCAAAATTCCATCAGTTTTGAAGGTCATGGAGTCCTGCTTTTCCCACGCAGCACACTAATTCATTTATGACCAAAATAGCAACACACATGCCTTAACCAACAAATGACATTTTGAGAGCACTGCTACAACATCAAAAAAGGCAACCATGGCAACAGTTATTCTCTCTGAAGGTTTTCAGTCGTCCAGTTTTGAAATGTCTAGTATTTTGAAATGTCTAGAACTAACGAGTCTGGTCATCTGGATTTGTGTAAGTTTGCAAAATCGTGCCCATGCACTGTGTTGACATATAGTAGACGAGTGTAAGAGAGCAAGATTACAACACTAATCCAGACTGTATTACACAGTATTAATAAATAGCCGAGTTTAGCAATCACAGATAAATGGGGGGTGAATATGGTAGCTGGTCAGTATCGTTTCATGAAGACATATTGGCAAATTGTTGACGCTGATCAGCCCACTGTCACGGCTGCAGTATGTCTGCATCCAAATATTTTGGGGTCATTTTGGTGTAGTGTATAGCGGTCAACAGCTCTGGGATTACGCGACTCAGATAACATCCTGGCCATTACACATCCTGCTTCAAACCAGCACTAATATCAAATCACAAAGTTTGCTGGGAGATTTTGAAAACGGAGTTGTACGAGTTGAAAATAAGAGACGTTTCTGATTAGTCCGATTCACTACCAAAGGCTAGAAGCTTTCCGACAAATCTGTTTTAAAATATTCTAGATTTCCTAACTAAATAATTGAATAGTTGCACTGCCACGGCAGGATTATTTGATGTTTAATCATCTTCGTTAAAAAGTATGAAGTAAATTAATGAGATGTACTGAAATGCGCATTATAGGGCTGTGCCTTTGTCTTACATAATAAACAAAACTGTTATAGGAAAGGCAGTAAAGATCTTCCAAAGTGTTTTATTCCTCTTATATAACCCCAATCTGCCAATGATTGCAATTTTAATTTATTTCTGAAGCACACATTATGTTTTTTATCCATTTCTAAATAAATTCTTTCCCTTTATCACATATATTCTATTGTATATGTTGTTCCTCACCAGCCTTTGTTGTTGTTGTTTTTTTGTTTTCTCTTTCTCTTGAAGACTGAAAAAATTACTGAGAAATTGGTCCTAAAGAGTCTCCCATGGCAGAAAACCTACTGACCATTACAAAGCACTGACACTGGAGACTCCTTCCATAAATCTCAGATAAACGTCTTCACCGTGTTAATTGTTAAATAGCAATCGTGTTTTTTTTTTTAATGCGTTCATCATGGACCTTAGATTATCTTCAGCGTCCTCCATACGAGTCCCTTTTACTACAGAAACAATAACAGATCCGCACGAGACCGTTAAAATACACGTGTGATTTGAGATGCAGCTGACACTACTGTCAGAGCCACTGTTATAGAAGATTAATCAACACTTTCTGAGCGATCAGATTCAAGAATGAACCCGCACTGTCGTATGATGTGTATTCAAGACAGTGCTCTACGGCTAAAAAGCAACAGTGTGTTTCTCTCTTTTTTTTCTCCAGGCGGTGATGAATAAGTTAAAGGATGTGAGTTTTTGGGTCAGATCAGGCATTGCCATGTTCATGAGTTCAATAAAAACCACCATGTTTATGACGCACACTGTGGATGAGCTCCTGTGGGGCTTTAAGGATCCACTGCTCAGCCGTTTACGCGCTGCCAAACCTGAGGTGGACGAGAACTTCGGCCTCATGCTATACGTATGTATCACGCTCTCTCTCACTTACTCGGTTATTTTACATTCTTGCCTTGATGATAAAAAATTAAGGACTGTGATAGATGGCACGATTATTACCGTACGTATGACTCATCTATTCATTTGTCTGTTCATTCATTAATTCATATCAAACAGAAGTTTTTATCGGTGTGTTATTTTGGCGCAGAAAAATGGAAGTAACGATGGCGAGTTTGTTTACTACACCGGAGAAAATAACTACTTGGACTACGGCCGCATCGACACTTGGAAGGGTGAAAAGTAATGACGTTTTATCATCATCTCTACCCATTTTTACTAACAATCCAGGACAATACAGGGAAGGAAAGAGGAGAAAGGTTTTATTTAAGACTTTGCTGTGCATTGTGTTTATTTTACGCATGCATTTTGTTTTTGGGGGGGGGGGGAATACTTATGCAATTTCCCAGACTTTAAATAAGTTATAAAACAATACATGGCATGCTGATATGGTAAAATATTCACTATGACCACCCTGAAGTGGATTATTTTGCACTAACTGCACATTATTAAGTGTCTTTTTCTTCTTATGCTACAGCAATTTGACAACAATTACATTTTTTTATTTAGTACAGAATGACACATCATACTTTTTATCCGTTTATAGTTACATTTAATGTTGTGGAACGTCCACAAATGTTAATTCCTATAACTGACATTATAGCAGCTTTAAACTGGTTTTTTTTAATTATTATTATTGTCTTGTTACCAAGAAACCACTAAATGCCAAGTCCTCTGTTCTTACTATTACAAAGTGCTGATACTGGAGGCTCCTTCCATAAATTTTAGACATCTCCTTACAGAAATCATTTTTATTTTTCATAAATAACATGTTTTTTTTTAATATATATAATTTATTTTTAGCCTTAGATTATGCAGAGCATCCATCACACTCTGTGTAAGCTGGTACTATAGAAATAATAACATATTAGAATGAGAGCATTGATAATAAACCTGTGATTTGAAGTACAGCTGACGCTACTGTCAGAGTTGCTGTTATAGGAAATGAATCAACATCTGGCCAATCAGATTCGAGAACAGCACCGTGGAATGATGATAAATCACGTGCATATCTTGAAGATGTTGATTGGATGCATTCTATGATCCATCGTAGATGGTATAACAGAACACTTAACAGTGGATATAGTCATCTTTATTAGTAAAATTATAAACAATATGAATGGAAACAAAGACAAACCATGGCAGTGAGCCAAAACAGCAAAGTTCCACCATATCACCAAGTTCCCGTCCCCATTTTCCCAGTTTATACATTCTTTAATATGTCTAATAGGATCAATAATGGAATTGGAAGTCAAGCATTATTGATTTTACATACTGTTTTGTTCAGGTTGATGTCATTTTGGGCCACCAACCAGAGCAACATGATTAACGGGACAGATGGTAGTGCTTTCCACCCATTCCTGACTAAAGAGGAGCGTTTGAATGTATTCACCGCAGATCTGTGCAGGTAAAATAGTTCAGGATTGATCACACTATATCTGCTAAACAGATGTGAAGTCTTTGGTTTTTGTGATAAAATGCTATTTTTTTTTGGGGGGGGGGGGGGGTTGTTTATTTATTTATTTGTTTGTTTGTTTGTTTATTTATTTATTTTACGTTTTCAGTTATGTTGCGATATGGGCGGAAGGTTTTTTATTAATTATCTGAGACGTTAAACAAAAACCAATACATTTGAAACTGCAATATACGCTCACCATCGACTTTATTCGAAACACCTGTACGCCTGCACATTCATGCAGTTATCTAATCAGCCAATCATGTGGCAGCAGTGCAATGCAAAAACCCATGCGGATTCAGGTCAAGAGCGTCAGTTAATGTTCAGTATGTTCGAACAACAGAATGAGCGAGAAAAGTTGTGATCTCTGTGACTTTAACCCTGGCGTGGATGTTGGTAACAGATGGGCTGCTTTGAGTATTTCAGATACTGCTGATCTCCTGGGATTTTCACACACAACATCGCTAGAGCTTACACAGAATGGTGTGAAAAACAAAAAACAATGAGTGGGCAACAGTTCTGTCGCTAGAAACGCCTTGTTGGTAGATCAGAGAAAATGAGCAGATGCTGCCAGGAAGGATATAGTAGCTCATATAAGCACTCTTTACAACCATGGTCAGCAGAAAAACATCTCAACATGCACAGAACATCAAACCTTGAGGAGGATGGGCTACAACAGCAGAAGACCACATCAGGTTCCACTCCTGTCAGCCAAGAACATGAATCTGAGGCTATCATGGGCAGAGGCTTACAGAAACTGGCAGATGGAAGATTAGAAAAAGAAATCACCTGGTCTTTTTCCAGCCTTCAAACTGTCCGAAAGTCTTGTTCTTGGCTGACGGGAGAGGAACCTGATGAAGTCTTCTGCTGTTGTAGTCCATCCATCTCAAGGTTTGATGTGTTGTGTGTTCTGAGATGCTTTTCTGCTCACCACGGTTGTAAAGAGTGCTTATTAGAGTCTATATATATTATAGACTTCCTGTCAGGTCAAACCAATCTGCTCATTCTCCTCTGATCTCTTTCATCAGCAAGGTGTTTCAGCCAGCAGACCCTGCTGACGGGATGTTTTTTGTTTTTGGCACCATTCCGTTTAAACTCTAGAGACTGTTGTGTGTGTGAAATTCCCAGGAGATCAGCAGTTGAAAGCAGCCCATCTGGTTCCGACAACCATGCCACGGTTAAAGTCACAGAGATCACCCATTCTGATTTTTGTTGTGAACATAACCTGAAGCTTTTGACATGTATCTGCATGATTTGATGCATTGTACTGCTGCTAGATGATTGGCTGATTGGACATCTTCATAAATGAGCATGTGTAAAGGTGTTCCTGTTAAAGTGACCGGTGAGTGGATATTATTTAAAAATACATTATATAAATGTACTGTATGAGAGAATCCATTTTTAGCTGTGTGAGAAATCCTTGTATGGAATCTTTCTGAATATCCTTCTCACTGACTGTTCACTTTTTCTTTTGTTGACATTTTATTCAAATGGTGTTAGCGGTGGTGGTGGAAGTGTGCGTGTGTTTGTGTGTGTGTGCGTGTGTGCGTGTGTGTGTGTATGTATGTGACCCCTGGCCTGTTTTGGAAGTGATGTCAGAGTTTGTTTGTTTTTTTTAAAAAAAGCAACTTTCTTCTCGTGACAGCAATTGCTCTACTCAGGAAACACATCCTCCCTTTTGTTGGGTCGGATGCTCTAATTGCCGCAGTGGGATTAATTCGAGCATTGGGCCAACAGTCCAGAGAATATCGTGTACACATGATCATGAAACACTCCTTGTTTATAAGGAAATTACAGCATTGCGGGTTGTAGTTTGAAAAAAAAAAAAACGAGCTTTCCTCTTTTACTAAGTGAGGTTCCATGTTCTTACACACAGCCATATCGAATTCCACAATTCCACACAATTAAATATGTCTAAAATAAATGATGCAGAGAAAACAAAATAAAACAGTTCTGATGATGCTATCATGAACTATCATTTGTAAGGAAATTTGGGCATGTTCGCATGTTTCACACAGACTTTCTGACAATCCACTGGTTAAAAGTGGAGTCGTCTTGAGCTTTTCTGTTTTCTTTCTTCTTCTTCTTCTTTTTTTTTTTTTATAAGTGAATGAATGGCAGAAGGTTTTACATCTCTCTCTCTAGTAACTATCATATAACAGACGTAAGTGGAACGGGGAGCTTAATGCCTCGTTCCTCGGGAGTTTGCATGTTCTCCCCGTGCTTCGGGGGTTTCCTCCGGGTACTCCGGTTTCCTCCCCCAGTCCAAAGACATGCACTGTAGGCTGATTGGCCTTTCCAAATTGTCCGTAGTGTGTGAATGTGTGTGTGATTGTGCCCTGCGATGTATTGCCACCCCGTCCAGGGTGTCTCTCGTCTTGTGCTCCGAGTTCCCAGGGATAGGCTCCAGGCGACCCGTGACCCTGTGTAAGATAAGTACGGGAAATGGATAGATGGATGCATGTAAGTGGGATGTGCAGTCTATAAAGTATATAAAGCATACAGCAAAGCATACGCTATTAATTGTGTGCGTCTCTGTGTGTTAAGGATAATAAGATAAGATAAGATAAAATTTTATTGATCCCACACTGGGGAAATTCCCTAATAATAATAATAATAATAATAATAATAATAATAATGTGGTTAATGTAAAGGTTAACGTCAGCTCTCCTGCAATGAAACGGCACTTTTTAATCGCCATTTTTATTTTATCTATTTTATCTATTTCAACCTTTTGACTTATTTTTTTGAAATAAACATGAAATTGGGCTGTAGGTCTCGTAGTCCCCAGTGTAAGAGATGAACACATGCACAAGTATGCACATGTTTTACACTGTGCTCAAAGTTAGACCGCTGAGATCCCACATAACAGTCAGACCACAGGAGAAAGAACAAAGTACGAGTGGAAAGAAACTGCTTTATATAACAAACTAAACAAATGAAATATGTTCGAATGAATCACTTTGAAATTATTATTATGATTCTAATGAACTCTATCAAAATCGACTCGATTCTATTGGAAAATACTCTTGATTACTACGATATATAGTCGTATATGATGTCGTGTTAACGTTGACGACGTTTGATAATATTTCAGCGTTTGACATTAAGATATGAGGCGGACATTTTATTTATATTCGTTTGAATAATCCAGAGATTGTTACAGTTAATACAAATCTTACAAAACAGGTGTATTAAATACACATTTAGGTGTGTTCACTACAATTCTATTCAAATGAGCAGTCAAACAGGTTAATAAATCTTAAAAAGTAAATATAATAAATAAATATAATAACACTGATTGAAGGTGGGTTGTGATTTCCAACTCTATGACAAAAATTTAAAACTCATGGACCCATGGGCAGTGCTGCATCGACCCCACTCTGAGAACCACTCAAATAAACTATAATCCAACTCCAGTGAACCTTTTTAAATTCTTCAAGTCTAAGTCAGAGCTTCTATTTTCCTCCAGCTAATTTGTATTTTTTAGCTATTTTTATTTATTATGTAACTGTTACCCATGAGTTCTAACCTAGGTGTCTGTCATTCTCATTTTCTTTTTTCTTTGTTTTTTTTTTACGATGACGGTAAAAAATAAGGCTTTATTTACAGCGAGACCCTTGGCCTAATTGTGCACGCCCCATCCCTTCTTTGTTCGGCATGGAAAGAATCCGCATGACGCTCTTCTCCTTGTGTTTGGATCTGTGACAGCAAAAACTCACCTTCTCGCTTGTTTTAACCTTGTACCCAATTGGCAAAAACAGAGGACCAGCTGCTCATAATGCTTCATTCTTTCAACTTTATGACTGGGTTTTAGTAAATATGAAACAAAAAGGTGTTTTTATTCACCGTTACATTCACACTTCATATTAATCCCATTTCAGTGAAGTCTATAGTCGTGAATTTACACAGGACTCGGGAGCTCTGGGTTTTATGAATACTACCATTCTTGATGAACAATATACAAATAGATTTCTTCATATCCAGCTCGGTAAATGTCGCCCGATTGTCATATTTTAAATGTGGGTAATGTTTTCATAATTGTTTTACAGTTTGTATTACAGTTGCGTTATAATTGTGTACAGGTCGTTAATAGTTTTAAAGCTTGTGCAGTAGATCACATGGGATTGTAATGAATAGTGACGCTTATGTTTCAACATAAGCTATTAAGGAATTCTTTATAGAACATTTATTAGTGCTTTATGAGGCATTATTAGAGTTTAGAAAACCAATTCTTTGAAGGAATCGTTACCAATAATCCTTAATATCATGATTTATGGATATGTGCTTCGAATAATACATTTCCAAAAATGATGTATTTAGAATTCATTTTACAACTGGTGAAAAAATTTCGATAGCAGGCCCGTCGCTGGATCACAACATTGCTAAGTAGTGAATAGAGCACTTCCAGTACTGCCTGTTTTTCATCCCATTGACTTTTCCCCTGTTTATTTTTTTCCTTCGAAACAGGAAACGGGAACACACTGTTTGCTGTGCTCAAGGGTTATCTCATAACTTATTTTCCTGTGTAAAAAAAATGATAACTTCCTACGATTCTAAACACTGCAAGCAAAACAAAGACTTGAGGGGCAAACAAATTATCTGGGCTTTCTCATCTATTTCATCTTTATTGCCAAGTGGGTTAAATGTGAACATCCTGTATGAAATTAGAGCAGAGCCAAATTTCTTGAATACAATGTGATAATGACATTTCTTTAATATACATGAAATTAAAGTCAATTAAAGGATCTCTGTTATTATTCTCAAACTGCTAAACATCAACGTTTAAAAACGTATTCCTCATTAAGTGTCTCAGTCCATAAACAGTGATGTAGCGTTTTATTCTTGTCTTATTGAATTCTTTTTAATTCCTTTTTTTTTTTTACATTTTTTTTTTTAGGTCAATCCACATGTTTTTTGAGAAAGAGGTGGTGGTGAAGGGGATTCCAGCATATCGATACACTCCACCTCGTGCTGTGTTAGCCAGTGGAAAGAACAATCCAGAAAATGAAGGTTTCTGCCTTGAGAAGGACAAATGCCTGGACGATGGAGTCTTAAATGTGGCAGTGTGTCGCAAAGGTAATACTATGTACACGATGCGGTCAAAAGTGTGTGGACACCTGACCATCACACCCGTATGTGCTTTTTGAACATCCTATTACAAAGCTGGTAGAGAGTACCTAAGCAGTACAGAAAATGGATGGATGGATGGATGGATGGATGATGAAAAAGAAGCATTTTAACCACAAAAAAAAAACATTTTTAAGCACAAAAAACACTAATGAATCCATATTTGTGGTAATCGTGGTGCAATTTAGCCCATGTAATGCTTAAAACGTTAATTTTTTTAAACTTGACTTTTTTTATTATTATTGTTCCCGGTATTGAATAGGTTACTCTGCTTTTAGATAAGTATCAGGGTAGAATTTCTAAAAAAAAAAAATTTAATAGAACTAATGCATGTTAACAATGATCTTGACAGTCAATATTAAAATATCACTGAAAATAATGAACAAGAGAACTTCATTTTCCATAATCAGAAAATTTAGACCATGTGACTTGTGGAATATTCCAAATATTTCATAGGGGTGAATGTGCTCAGGGTTGAGTGAGTGTTAAACTAAAATATGCATTTATTTACATTTGGCAGATGCCCTTATTCAAAGCCACTTACATTGATCTTATTTAAACAGCTGAGCAGTTGAGGTTTAAGGGCCCAACAGTGGCAGGTTAGAAGTTTTATTTATAAGTTTTATTAATGTTTTAAAGTATTTATCTGAAACACACACAGTTAGTTGTAGAGGACACTAATGTAATATCTGTGCAACACAAATAGCACCCCGGTTGTGTAATCCACCTACCTATCATGCCTTTTTTCCCCCAAAATATTCAATCTGATGTTCGGAAAGGGGTCAAGTCAAAGTGACGTGTATGTTGATATAACCTTGATTAACTTCGGAAACTTCAGGACAACTTTATTTTTAGCATGTTCACCAAAACCCCCTGCCATTTTAAACACTCCAAACGCTAAGCATTTTAGTTCAATGAAATATTTTCAGCATAGTTTCAGCATAGAGCAAGCTGAGATGTTTCATGCACCTAACATGGCTGTACTACACATCATCAGCTTCGATTTCTGGCTATTGTCACAAAAAGCTCTCAGAAAAAGACGTGAGGTTAGCCAACAATAATAGATGGCCACTAACAGACATTACTATACGAGCGAAAACGTGAAGTTTGTATTGAAGCTACTTTTACACAGTAACAGAAGGTCGTAAATTTTAAAGTTTTAAAGTATTCATTGGTTTATTTAACAAATCCATTTTACGCTATATGAGCCACGTCATAAATTGTCAGTGCTACTATGTTTTACGTTCACAGAATTTATATAGTTTGGTTTCCTACGTTCATCCAGAACAAGATAAGCGTTAGCTACATCTGTTTAGCCGCTTAGATGCTGTTAGCCATTGCTAAATTTCTAGATGAAATATCTTGCGTCTGCATGGCTATATTTTAGTACATTTATGCTATAAATTATATGAATGGGATATGAATGATATAAATTGTCATTAATAAAAATTGGCTTAATGACTAATAACAATAAGATTAGAAGTAAATAACGTATTTAAGTTGAATATAGCCTATAATAAATCTATACAAATATCGCCTATAATTTACATATCAAAATAATTCTTTGCTTTAAAATAGACCATAGACCTAAATCAGTCATGTGTAATAAAAGCAATAAATTCGAATCAAAAACGTTTCAATTATTACTCGCCAGATTCACATTGAATCCAAGAAGGTCATTCGACATGCATCACTTGCAAAACACCTGCTGCTATATTTAGCTTAGTTATCAGTATTTAAGTTGAACATTAACCAGATGTCAATGATTGTTCTAACGACAGCTGTGTGTGTGTGTCGTTGGATTTTTATTATATGACCCAAATACCCAAAATTTACATGATTAAATGGGGGGTTTTTTTTGTTGTTGTTTTTTGTTTTGTTTTTTTTACTTTCAAAAAAAATATACATTAATTTTAGGTTGGCTGTACATTCCAAACTTTGGAATTTCACAATGTGACAGTGAAAAATTGAATGACACTGTGAACAATCAATGGCATTTGATGAAATGCTAGCTACCAAAATATAGCTAAAATGTAGGCATTGATGGGAAAAGAAGTAATGACTTTTGTAGTAATTAGCCTCGATAATTGCATAGCTAGAAACCTATAATTAGAACATACAAAATAATATTTACATCCAGCAGTGTGGATATAAATATTATTTTGTATGTTCTAACTATAGGTTTCTAGCTATGCAATTATCGAGCAACTATATATTATAAACTAGCGTACTATTATCATTATTATGAACAGTATATATTATATATCATACATCATATATTATTATAAACAGTAATAATCAGGAGTGACGAGATGCAAAAATGTGGGCCAGCTAGCCATGCATTAGCTCAGGGTCTTCATGTTATTCTAATTCAGCTACAGTTCACAGTGTAATGTGTACATCAGATATGGGTTTCTAACTAAACACCTTCTCTCAGAGCTTAGGCATGTAACTCCCTAACAACACCCCCCCCCACACACACACACACACAACACTATGTTCTCTATCTCTCTCTAAACCTCG
The DNA here is from genome assembly GCF_023375685.1 of Ictalurus furcatus. Classification (NCBI taxonomy): domain Eukaryota; kingdom Metazoa; phylum Chordata; class Actinopteri; order Siluriformes; family Ictaluridae; genus Ictalurus; species Ictalurus furcatus. The sequence continues at coordinate 2,975,100 of NC_071272.1, forward strand.
TCACCTGACACAGAAGTCCTGACTCATTTCTAATCTCCCACCTGCTGCTGAAACCATGGTTTCATTAGTGAAGACCTCTCGGGCATGTGTTAACTATTAGTTATTCATATTTCACTCTAATATTGTAAAACTCTACAATAAAATAAAACAATACAATATTATGTAACTCTGCTTACAATAATCATATATATATATATATATATATTTAAAAAAAAAGACTCCATTCCTCTTTCTGTTCCTTTTTCCCACGCACAGAAGAAACACTCAGTTGCCCTTTGTTGTCAAACACACGCACTGGAAAACGGTCCCCTCTGTCCCACTAACACATCATATTAGTGTTCTATGCCTGTGTGTGCGTGTGCACTTGTGTACGTTTGTGTGTGCATGTGACCAAGTTTGTCATGTGTCATTTATTTCAGTCTCGTGACCTTGTACGCTGTAGTAACCTGTTCTAGATGCGAGGACCCAGATGATATTTGGCAGCTTGTTGTGGAACAGTGTGATACGTTCAGAGTTTGACAGCCAATAAGTTTTCCAAACGTCACAGTATCAGCTTACAGTTTCTCATTTTGTTACGTGACATGTTGTATGACACTGTGGCAGTGCGGGAATTCTATTATCCAGTTGGGAAAACCGCTAAGATGTACAGTATCTCACAAAAGTAAGTACACCCCTCACATTTTTGTAAATATTTGATTATATCTTTTAATGTGACAACACAAGAAATGACACTTTGCTACAATGTGAAGTGTACGGCGTGTACAACTTCCAGTGACCAGTATGAGGGAGTGTGAGAGCGATGACACCAAATTTAACACACCTGCTCCCCATTCACACCTGAGACCTTGTAACACTAACAAGTCACATGACACCGAGGAGGGAAAATGGTTAATTGGGTCCAATTTGGACATTTTCACTTAGGGGTGTATTCACGGTTTTTGCCAGCGGTTTAGACATTAATGTCTGTGTGTTGAGTTATTTCGAGGGGACGGCAAATTTACACCGTTACACAAGCTGTACACTCACTACTTTACATTGTAGCAAAGTGCCATTTCTTCAGTGTTGTCACATGAAAAGATCTAATCAAATATTTACAAAAATGTCAGGGGTGTACTCACTTTTGTAAGATACTGTATGTAGCCTTGAGGGTTTTATTAAAACAATGTAAAACGATGTAATTAAAAGAAAAACTTGTGTCTAAAAGAAATGAAATGATTAGTTTATGGTTAAAAGGTTAGTGGTATGGTATGCATGGGTGTATTTTATAGCAATATGTAGCCACAGAATTACAGAAGTAAGTTGGGGTGTGTGTGGGTGTGTGTGTGTGGGTGTGTGTGTGTGTGTCACGCCTAATGATTACTCACTCGCTTTTTTTTAAGGTCATTGACCGTTGTGCTTCGTGTTATAAAGGAAGGGGCGTATCATGCAAACACTGTGTGATTATACAACCGTGTACTTTAATAGGAACACCTGTACACCAGGTTAATTCATGCAGTTATCGATTCAGCCAGTCACGTGACAGCAGGGCAATGCAAACAATTATGTGGATACAGGTCAAGCATTTCAGGTAATGTTCACATGAAACATCAGAATGGGGGGGGGGGGTGTGATCTCTGTGACTTTAACCGGGGCATGGTTGTTGGTACCAGAGGGGCTGGTTTGAGTATTTCAGAAACTGCTGATCTCCTGGGATTTAAACACACGTCAGTCGATAGAGTTGAACCAGAATGGTTGACACCGAAAAAACAAAAACACTGAGTGAGCAACGGTTCTGTGGGTGGGAACGCCTTGTTGATAAGAGAGGTTACAGGAAAATGGCCAGATTTGCTTGAGCTGCCAGGAAGGATATTGTTACTCAGATGATCACTCTGTATAACTGTGATGAGCAGAAAAACATCCCGGCATGCACGACACATGGAACCTTGAGGTGGATGTGCTACAACAGCAGAAGACCACGTTGGGATCCAATTTGGTCTTCTGCTATTGTAGTCCATCCACCCCATGGGTGATATTTTGTGCATGCTGAGATGCTTTTCTGCTTATCAAATGTTTTCTTCATTCTGTTGTTTGATGTGAACATTAACTGAAGCGCTTGACCTGTATTTGCATGATTTTAAGTTTTTTCGCATTGCTGTGCTGCCTCATGATTGGACGATTAGATAACTGCATGAATGTACATGAGCAAAAATCCTTGGCCAGACATGATCCATTTCAGATTTCTACAGCTTCCATGTGTGTTCTTTGTTTTTTTTTTTTTTGTTTTTTTTTTTAATGTAATCGTGACATGTTTAGTCATGAAGTGAATGTCTCTTTAGGAAATTTATTGAGCATGCAGAAACAGTGCAAATGTCTTTGTAATAACAGGAATGTCTGCTGTGAGCTAAAACCTAAATGAGCTTAAACTGTTTTATAGATTGCCCATTGAGCCATTGTGTAATGATCATTGTCTCAGAAGGTATTTGGGTCACAGAGCACAGAGTGGAATAACGGATGTACATCACGTAATGTGGCGTGCATAAAATAACTGGAAAAGAAACAGACAGCCAAAAAGTCTAGAAAGTTTGGCTGAGGTCATGGGACATGATGTTATAGTGGCAAAGGTCACACCCTTGGTAAGCTAGAGCAATTAAGATAGCTCCGCTACTTTTACGTAAACATCCAAGAAAATGGCTTCACCAACATTGTGCTTGCTGCCAAGGTTGAACTCATTGGTCTGATGTAAGTGAGGTACACTTCCAAATAATGAGAGAAGTTGATAAGGGCAAGTTGAAAGCAGGACTGAAGCACAACGTGGAAGATATTGTAAGGTGATGTAATGAAAACGGTTGGCAACTTGGTAGAATGCACTGGTCATGGACTGGAATGATCATGGACTTTGTAGAGTGGTGTGAGTTCACTGAATCCATGAAGGATATAAGGAGTGGACAGTTTAGTCAATTATTACATCTGTATTTTGTCATTTTAAAGAGGCTGTTACCCAGACCAGCTTACAAAATGGTTGAAGGCTCAACAATAAAGTCCTTGAAGAATTTGTAAGGATTCATTACCTGAAACACTAATCCTGGATTGTACAAGTTGTACGGTGTTCATTTTTTCAACCCTGGTCCTGCACTCTTTAGTGCTCCCAACACACCTAATTCAACTTATAACCAATCTAATTGTGTGTGTTACAGCAGGAAAGACACTCAAATGTGCAGGACAGGGGTTTCACTAGGACCAGGGTTGGGAAACTGAAGTCTAGTCCAATAAAACAGATCTCAAAAAGTACTCCAAACAATACATGTCAGGGCAGAGAAACACCAAGGAGTGTTATACTAGCTATCCAAGTGATATGTCTTTAGACTTTTGATGAAGAAATGAAGAAGGAAGACGGACATGCAAGGTGATGTGAAGTTAAAGACCTGAATTGCCATTCTGGTTTATAGTTCTAAATCAAGGTATAGACAACCCCAGTTCTGAAAAAATTGGGACCGTATGGAGAATGCAAAAAAAAACAAAAACAAAGTTCATTTGAAAATTCAATTCACCCTGTACTATATTGAAAACACATTATTTGATGTTTTATTTATGTTATATTAACACATTATTTGAACGGTCGTTTTCCTCTTTGACCCGGAGAACACGACGGCTGGTTTGTCCAGAAACTGTTTGAAATGTCGACTCGTCGGACCACAAAACACGATTCCACCGTTCTACTGTCCATCCCAGATGAGACCGAGTCCGGAGAAGTCTGCGGAGCTTCTGGACAGTGTTGATGTGCGGCTTCTGCTTTGCATAGTAAAGCCTTAACTTGCATCTGTGGATGCAGCGGCGAACGGTGTCGTCCGACAAAAGTTTACCAAAGTATTCCCGAGCCCATGTCAGGATCTCCATTACAGACTCATGACAGTTTTTAAGACAGTGACGTCTGAAGGATCGGAGATCACGCGCATTCAGAAGTGTTTTTCGGCATTGCCCTTTACACAGAGAGATTCGACTGGATTCCTTGAATCTGTTCATTATATCGTGCACTGTAGAAGGTGAAATGCCCAAAATCCTACCGATTTGTCTTTGGGGAATGATGTTCTCAGAGAGTTGGATTATTCTCTGACGCATCTGTCGGCAGATCGGCGAGCCTCGAGCCGTCCTTGCTCTTGAAGGACTAGTCCTTTTTTGGAGGCTCCTTTATATACTATGAAGCCAGTGGAAGCCATAGTGAGGACAGAAGAGTGCAAACGATTTTTGGAAGTTTTGAAACAACCTCAGTTGTGCAACAGGATTTTGATTTGTAACACTGCAACGGTTTCATGGATACAATTGTACCACTATGAACCTTTCCTCCCCTACTTTTTCCTCGTCACAATCTCAGTAACCTTAGTTGCAAACGTTATTGTTTTCCGACATGCTGTCATGATAAAGGTCGCTCCCTTGGTGTAGAGGTTTGCTAGAATTCTGTGTCACAGAAAGGGTGATGATGCTTATTATGACAAAGTTTATCTTATAAGGAAATGTAAGAAGTGAAAAATGCAAAGGAGAGAAGTTGTGGTTATGTCAAAGGTCCCACCCTGGGTGTGAGTTCACATGTTGTTTTTGAAGTATGTGTTCTGTGGTTCTGAAAAACAGGATATTTTTTATGTTCTTGAAAAGTAAGGGTGTGCTTATTGATTCATTTATTTTATTTACCACAAAGCCAACTGTGAAGTATTCATCTTCTAACATAAAGGCAGGAGTGTGTAACCTCAATGTGTACTTTCTTAAGGGCCATTCATGAATCAAAGAAAACAGGCTATGGTCCAAACCAGGAAATATTATTCAAAGAACTCTGAAATAAAGCACAAGGGAATCGTAGCTTACGCATAATAACATGAATGAGTTGTAAGACTTTGCGAAGAGATTTCATAGCAGCAGTGTATAAATAATCACGCTAAATGAGAATTAAACACAGAACATGTGAACACAATAAGGTAACAAGTCATGACAGGATGGGGGCAGAGACAGAAATAAAACAGAAGCACAAGCACATGGCAATGTAAACAGAACATGACATAGAAAGCAGTGCTGGGGACCCCAACACACACCGAGAGGGACAATTTGTAACACCTAAGATAGCTATCGATGTCCAATGATCGTGTTGAGAGCTTGTTACATAGTGCTTTTCTTTTCTCCTCTTCTCTTCTCTCTCCTCTTACATTCTCCTCTCCTGTCCATGTTCTCACCTACTATATAATCTATCTTTCTCTTCCAGGCGCTCCGGTCATCGTCTCTTTCCCTCATTTCTACCTGGCTGATAAGAAATACGTCGATGCCATAGAGGGAATTTCACCAGTGCACGAACATCATCAGACGTTCCTCGATCTGAACCCTGTAAGCAAATTTCATCAACTACAACCGTTCTGTGAATCCGATTATCTTACACTCAGGAAATGATCTTATTTATTATTATTTTTTTGAAATTAGCACTCTGTATGTTTTATTTAAATGGTAACACGCAGCGTTCATTATTATATGTTGCACTCGATGTCGACTCAGTTAGTCCTCGGTGTGTTATTGTCTCTCCTGTTTTCAGTCAGTAAGGACTTCATTTAATGAATAAAAAAAGGATAATATATATCATCTTATTTTAGTGTTTCGTAACTGATCGAAGTAGTGTGTAGGTCACAAGTACGTATCGTGTGCAACCTATAACGCAGCCTCTATAAAACTGACAGTGTAACTATACATATGGAGGTGTACATGTTTTAAATGTATTCCCTTTTTCCCTTGGTACCGGAATATAACGGTAGTTTTAATCCCCTAGTGGTGATTGTGTAGCAGCACAGCATCTCAACGCAATACTTAACATTTATTAAAGCATAAATATCAATATATACGATCTGTGCTAAATTGAGTAATTGATTGAATGTATAGGATTTGTTTTTGGGCTTTTAAAAGTACAACTACATGCGTGTGTGTGTGTGTGTGTGTGTGTGCAGACCACAGGTGTGCCAGTTCGTGCTGCTAAAAGAGCCCAGATAAACATTAAACTTGATAGAGTTACCGGATTTCCGTAAGTCCGCATCTTTTTTTTATTTTATTATTATTTTTTTTTTTATAATGGCCCTGCACTGTCTGGATTTCACACTGTCTGTGTGTTTGTGTGTTCTGCAGAATGACCAGAAACCTGAATGGCACCATCTTCCCCATCATGTTCCTAAACGAGGTAAGAGATGATTATGACTTTCAAATTTACTTTCAAAAAAAAAAAAAATCAGAACGAATAAATGTGTACATTTTTTGCCTGATCAACCAGGACATGTTTGTCTAGCATTTGCTGTTGCTCCAGACGAATGTATCTCTTAAGTACAGATCGTTCGATAAACAAAAACTAAATGTATAGAAAGCATGAACACATTTAAGTACTGTTACAAACTTTTACAATCTGCTGACACTGGAGACTCCTTCCATAAAGGCTAAAATCTCCCTACAGAAAACTTCACCCCATCAGCAATTACACACATTTTTTAAAAAGTTTGCTTACGTGTAACGCACAACCATACAAGTCCCTGTGTAAGACGTTACTACAGAAATGATATCGCATTACAACAAGCACAGTAATATGAAATAAACTTTGCAGGCCGCACTGACGAATCGGAATTGAGAATTCAACAGCGATGTGGTGTAACTAATATTAATTAGAGATAGTTGTATTTTAATTGTTGCAGTGTGCACTGATTGATGATGGTGTGTGTGTGTGTGTGTGTGTGTGTGTTTTAGTCTGTCGTGATTGACGACGCATCAGCTCAGAAACTGCAGAAGCTGCTTTTGATCGTGAAAATTGTTCCAAACTTCCCTTACGTCCTGATGGTTCTGGGAGCCGTCCTGTCACTGATCGGCCTTTCCCTCTTCTTCCTCTCCCACCGGAAGAAGGTAATGTGCTTGTGATCGAGCGTGAAAGAGTGATAGAGTGAGAGCGAGGGTGAGAAGGACAGCAAAAGGGTGTGTACAGTACGCACGCGTATACGTACTGTATGAAGGTTACTCTCGGTTACTCTCACTACCTCGTTTTCATTCAGTGACACGTAACGCATAAACCGTAGAAGAATGTGGCATTTTAACATCGGCTGACATTCACAGCCTCGCACTCCGGTCACATGACTTTAAACTGACCGATCCTTTATTTCCCAGATTCCCGCAGGCTGTGTGAGTTCTGCTCATGAAATTTACTCACGACAACAATGCAGCACAATTTTAGTATTGAGGTCATGCAAGATGAAAAGGGACCACCCTCCAAGCCTCATTTCGTAGTCCATATTGGTCTTTTGTGCTAAATATCAGCTTCCTGGTCTGGTTTTGCTTTCCTGGTCCTTTCTCTGCCTCATTCGGTCACTGCTTTGTTTCCTGATTGTGTTCATTTATTCTCCATTTACATCTAGTGTGCCTTTTTACTCTATACCCTCCTTCCTGTGTTTGGTTTATGATTATGGATTTTCCCTTTCTGATTTTGCTTACTCGTTGACCGCAAAGTGACCGTGATTTATGGGAAAACCCGCAAGCGAAGAAACAGCAGACTCTAATCACGTTACGCAGTTCTGCTTCAAGATTAAACCACAAAACCTTTCACTATAGCTTCCTGCTACAGGCAAGCTACCTGACAAGTCTACATGTATATACGTTCTTTCTCAAGTTCATCATGATGTTCCTCTTAGAATACTCAGTACTGTAGTATAACCGTGTATGTAGTATATGTACCGTAGTGTAACCAGGTATGTTTTCCTTCGGCCACGTCCTTCGTAAGTTTCGCTCAACATCTCGAGTGGACTTTGAGATTTGTACTTCTCTGAATTGTCTCCATTTATTTCACTTTGAATGTATTCGAAGCGCATTTAAGTTGAAGCAGCGCACACGTCATCGCTTCGTCCGTGCTAAGGTTTTCTAAAGAACTAACTAATCTAGGTTTTCCCCTGTCACATTTTCATGACCTCTCTATACGTTTTACCGGATTAAAAAACGTAAAATGAAACCGCGTGTACAAGCTGTGTCACATGACGCCAGTGCTTTGGTTTTTAAACACGAAGGCACTCACGACCCATCACAGTCTGGCCGCAAAAGTAAACGTCTCCTCGCGGAAAACCTCACCTCGCCGAGTGTTTTTCATCCATTTTATATGGCTTGTCTGGCATAGGCTACAGATATGTGTGTGCAATTAACACCTTCTGACCGATCGTCAACAGTGCTGGGGTTTAAATATTAAACGAACGACGATATCATTGTTATAACGTTTTTATTCACGGTTATTCAACTAACTATAAATGTTGTAGTGTACTTAAATTACAGCAGGGTGAGTGTACAACATTCAACGATGTGAAAATCTTCTGCTTTGCTCTTCTTCCTGTAGAGTTCTGAAAAGACCGAAATGTCGTACACTTCGGTCAACAGAGACGACCCAGTCGAGAAGAACGGCACTTACATCGGCTTGACGCCTGTGGACAAGTCTTGAACAGGAGCTGCCGGTGTGAGAGTGTGTGTGTGTGTGTGTGTGTGTATGAGTATGAGAGAGAGAGATAGAATGAATCAACTATTAACTATCAACTCATTAGAGTTTGAAATGTGACATCAATAGGCTTCCACTCAGGACAACCATGGAGCTGTGATTGAATGAGTGAGTGAGTGAGTGAATGAATGACTAAGAGAGTCTAGAGTCTCGGATTGGATTGAAATATTTTCGTTAACGAGCTGATGAAGCACCTGGCATGGCATTTCCGGTCAGATTTCAGATTCAGAGGTCAGCAGAGTTACAGGTCATATATACGTATCGATTTTCAATGGAAAAAATGTATATTTTTAAGAAAGAAAGAGAAAAAAAGAACATGTTGTAGACTGAAAATGCTCCTGTGTTATTTCACACTGCAGGGATGAATCAGAATCAGCCAGGAGACTGCTTCTGTGCCTTACAGTCACGTCCAAAAGTCTGAATCCACTACCGAGAACTGTTTATATTTCATCAGCGCTTAAAATTGAACTGATCTCAACTGATTTCGTACACTAATGTAATTCCCGGAAAGTGAGGAAAGTGTTAGGGTGGAACAGAGGACTCGATTGCGTCAACATCAGGTGTTAGTCACGAAGGGATGTATTCAAAATCGGTGACTTAAGTCCAAAAAGCATTTGAGATGGGGATTTTGAGTAGCCTCTAGACCACAGCCTTTAAAAACAAGTGCTTACCATTAAACGAGGAGAAAAAAAAATGAGGAATGAGGACGGAAATAGTTTTTCTTCGCTGTCGGAGGAAATAGGATATAACGTAAAAACCATTAGACAACTGAAAGATATGATGATATATGAGTGAGAAGATGCCAAGCAGTGAAATAAATCTAATAGGAGTCTAGTACATTGCCAGTATGTTGCTGCGTGAACAGTCCTAGTTGGTGTAATACACTGCAAATCTGGCTTACATTTAACAAAATGGCTTGAATCTTTAATATTTGGCAACTTATAAAACAGCACCCGATCCAGCACATTATATTAGCTGACATGTTTTTATATCGAGCACCAACAGTTACTTTTGCACACAGATGAAAGAAATCAGGGTCGTGAAATCGTAATGTGTATTCGGGATATAATCCTCTTTTAATCGCACTTTTAATACGCTGTGTCGATTTGTCACGTTAATAAAACAGTGCACTCTCCCGTAAAGAGCGGATACGTTACCGTCTCCTTCGGGGTCCCCAGTTTAAAGGCGCTTTACAGGGACAATACTATTAATCAATTTATATTGTCATACAGTGGAAAAACGGAATATGTGGTCAGTCCGATTTAAGAGAACGTAATCTGTATATTTTAGATAAAAGAAAAGAAAAGGTTTCTCGTCGAGACATGACTCCGTGGCTAAACTTAATTCAAACAAGTGTGTAATCAGTAGATTGAATCATGTAGAGCGGTCAATTCACATAGCATTAAAGCGGTTTACGAGGACGTCGGCACGTGTATCCGAACGGCGTTTTACGAGGACGTTACTCCGCGCAGCAGTAACGTAGCTGTGGGAAAACCGCCAGTGGGCTGGTTTTCGATCCTCCGTTCAGGTGAGAGCGTGGAGTTCGATTTTATCCAGAGTTTTGAAAATACATAGTCAAATCATGTTGAATATACGAAAACAAATCGTATGAACGTAACTCAGTTCAATCACGTGGAACCGATGTACGCATTTCAACTAAGTAAAGTCAATGAGTTTTTTTTTGTTTTTTTTTTCCCCCAGTGTATTTTCTATTCTATTCCTCAAGTGGCATTCCATAGTTTGGAGTGAGTATAACATAAATTTCAGCATTGGACTTAAACTGTTCCTTGTCCTTTGAGTTCCTTGGTCCTCGTTCCTTTGCGTCAGTAGCACACAAGAAGAATTTGTCCGTGGTGAAAATTGTGCATAACTGACATGCACCTCTGTTTTACTCAAACTCTTCCCCACATGCGTAACTCTTATGTAACTTCGGAGTTCTGAATACCGATGTGTGCGTTTTTGGTATTCAGTTGGTAAAGAACTCTGAATACGGACTAAAAAGAACACAGTCATTAACCCTGCATTAAAAGATTACACGTGTTACTGTCCTGTAATAAACCACATATTCAGGTTCCAGTCAAATGAGATTCATATATATATATATATGATATGATATATATATATATATATATATATATTTTTTTTTTTTGAAAAAAAAAAGGGATAACTCATTTATCACTTATTTTTATGCAAGTATTAGCTGAGTTGGTGTATTTTTGGTGGTGAATTGAAACTTTTAGACCTGCTTATGAGCAAATTATGAGACATTGGATTTTAATGAGTGTTAAATGCTCTGAGCATTGTTACATTCGAGCCCGCTCATCATTTCATGTATTTCATCAAGTATATCATTTTCGAATATGTTAATAAGGAAGAGGAATGAATTCCTCGTTTCAGTTCATTTTTCTTCGTCATTGTATTAGTATTATTATTAGTATTATTATTATTTTTGATTGACAAAAGCTGCTGGCTTGTTTGATTGCTTTGGTAACTGCAGTAAAACTGCCGTACCAACTGTTCGTGAAAGTTTTATTGGAATGGGATGGTTACGCTAACCTTTCAGATTATGTTACTATTGTTACTGTGTATATTTTTAACAGCTATCACAAACCCTAGTGCCCATGACGTGAATATTAATACGTACTACTTAGTCATATTGCACTAAAACACACCCAGTGTTATGTTAATGCGCAAAGCATTGTTGTTAATTAAATGTTATATTCATTTGCCTGGTGTTCCGTTTGTTAAAGCCCCTGTTCTGTTTCATTTCTAACAATGGTGTGTCCTATTATCTCAGATTTACTTTTAGATCTAGGCAATAGTGCTAGCAATAACATTTCTTCTTAATTATTATGATTATATCTTAGTTCCTTCTTTGATCAAAACAGACACATGGAAGTACTTCGCATGTTTGGCGATCCTCCTGATGGCAGGCGTGTTTGTGTATAAGAGATGACAGAATTTAACATCTAATGCCTTAAAAATGGTTCAAATGTACAACCGCCAGCTATTTTCTCAGGTTCGAAATGACCCGAATATAATCTCGGTAATGTAAATATGATTAAAATATGATTTATTTTTTCCATAGTCTTTGGAGACGTTGGGCCATAACATAAAAGTGAAAAGTCCATGCCGATTTTTTTGTACAAGTGCAAAGTATACTAATTTCCAGCTTTTAGCACAAATATGGAATTATTTAAAAAAACAAACAAACAAAAAAAACATTGTAGCTACAATCTTCAATTTAAATGTAAACTATAAATGTCCTTTGTACCCTGGATTATGGGGTTAAAAAATATCCATAGTCGTGAAGATGCAGTTCGAACCGTATTTGCATTATGTGAAAGTGTGTGAGGAAGAAAAATTCTAAGTTGTGCCGCGTTTGTTCGATGCTTTATGCAAACAGGTTTATTGAAGTTTATTTGAGGAAATTATTCTTCCTAACCCGTATGTATGATACAGGCCCTTGCATTTCAAATTGTAGAAATGTCTATACGATGTTTTGTATATATATGATAAGCCATTGTGTGTCATACTTTGAGTATAAATAAAACTAAATCCGTTGTTACTAATTAGTGTTTGTGTTTTCTTTATTATGAGGCATAGTGTACACTCTTGGAAAGAAATGTTCTTTGTAGGACCCTGAAGGGTTCTTGTTTGTCCCTCTGCATGGAGGAACCCGAAATCCCTGGCCTGACTTGTTCATCAAGAAAAAATAAATAAATAAAACTCAGTTATGAATCAGTTTTCTTCATATTGTAAAATATCATTCTTTCTCACTGTCAAACTCCCTTGTTTAAATGGCAGACTTTGCCTGCCACCATATAGTCAGACTTCTTTTGTGCCTAAGGTAAGACATTAAGTTTGACGTTCATGTGCCGATGATGTATTTGTACAAAATTCCCACTAGTTCTCGACAGCACTGACTATGAATTACTATTACCGGAAAGGTCCTAAGACTCTGCTACCTTACCAGGTATTAACCAGTGCAGGAGGCCCCAACCTACAACCAAACACATGCGAAAGAAACAAAACAAAAAAACATTACATTACACTTCCTTCATGAACATTTAAGTAATCTCAATGCTATGCAGGAGGCAATCTTACCTAAGGGCACTTTCAGAATCAGAATCGGGTGTCTTAGCCAAGTATGCCTGAGCGTACAAGGAATCTGTTGCCGGTTTAAAGTGTTCCTACAACATTTTGTGTCACATCCATCATTTAATTTCTGTTATTCTAATATTTTTTGTCTTTTTTCAGAGCTCATCTCATTTATAATACTCTCCACCTATAAAAAAACATTGCAATCCAAAACAGATATAATCAGGATGACTCACTGAGGCGCAGAGAAAAAAAAATACATTTGTTGTAATAAATACATTTATTAGGCTGTATTAGCAACAAAATATTAGCGTTAAACTTTTCTTTTCTCAGAGTTCTTCCAGTCCGCTTGGTGGCGCTATTATCTGTCCTCCAGTCGGCTCGGTGGTGCTGTTATCTGTCCTCTAGTCCAGGGGTTCCCAAACTTTTTCAGGGCAAGACCCCCCAAATGGTATTAACATTTGACCGAGGCCCCACTTTTGCAAGATGTCTTTGAAACACATTAAAAATACAGACTTCTGAATATATATCCCCCTTTTTTTTTATTAATAATTACATCTTACATCTTTATATTACATTAGGAATTGATTGTGTGTGTGTGTGTGTGTGTGTGTGTGTGTGTGTGTGTGGTTGTCTGAGAGTGAGAATTTATTTTTCACACTAAATTGTTGAGGCCCCCCGGGCGCCCCCTGGCGGCCCCCACTTTAGGTGGCGCTGTTATTTGTCCTCCAGTCCGCTGAGTGGCGCTGATATCTGTCCTCCAGTCCACTGGGTGGCGCTGTTATCTGTCCTCCAGTCCACTCGGTGGCGCTGTTATCTGTCCTCCAGGCCGCTCGGTGGCGCAGATGCGTTTCTTATAGTTTTTTTCTTTTCTTTTCTTTTCCAGTAGGATCCCTTAGCGTTGGCAACATCAGCGTGACGTAAATAGAGCTAACCAGGAAAATAAATCAATAAAAGAAATAAAGGAAAGAAAGAAGGAATTATCGGTGAGTCGAACAAGTCGCTGTTTTGTTCGATGTCTTTGATTGCTTCAGTTTATTTGTACACAGATGGGTGACAGAGCGGTTTGTTTTTGTTAGCTTGGTGGCTAATCTTGGGCTGCATAGCAGGCTTATAACACCAGACCTGTGCTAACGCCAGTTTAATAACTTAGTGACGAATCGGAAAAGCTGCTTTTAGACACTTTATATATTAATAGACATAAAAGGTAAGTATGAAATGTCTGCACGATTCATGTTTATTGTCGGATTAATATAAATAAGGATTTACACGCGCGCGACAAAATTATGACTGAACACTAGAGTCGGATTGTTCTAGAAATATGTTTTAAATATATGTATAATTGAAATAAAATAAAGATAATTGAAACCTTCCAACACATACATTCGTAAATGACTATTGTTCAATTTTATTTATAGAACACATTTCATACATTAAACGTAGCTCAGAGTGCTTCTAAGATACACAGAAAGGACAAAAATAATTCCATGACATTATTAAACCAAGAAAGATTCCAAATGATAAGAATAAAAGATAAATAAATAAATAAATACATAGTATTAGGACAGACAGATCAAATGATAATAATACATAAACAATAAACTGTAAAAGATCAGATTGAGAGTTAATTAGAAGCCAGTTTTAATAAATATGTTTTCAAATGTGCAACACAGTATTTTATGTAGTGTAATCTGGTCACGTGAGACCAGTTCCAGGTCATGATGTAATGTGGGCTGTGATATGTTGTTATACTGTTTAAAATTATTATGTCATCTTGAACTAATTGTATAACTAGCCCAACTGTACTATAATATGTGTTGTCCAGGTCAGATGACACGATGAAGATCCTCTAACGATAGAGCTGTGATTAAAGAAATCGTTTTCATTTCTTTCATTTTTCACCGAAACGACAAAGTTAAGGTAGCCACCACTAATAAAAGCTTGTATTTTTTAAGGGAACTGCAGTGTGAATTTGAGCTTCAGTCATGGTGTGCATCCCTTGCATTGTCATCCCCGTCCTCCTGTGGGTTTACAAACGCTTCCTGGAGCCCATCATCTACCCGTTCATCTCTCCATTCATCAGCCGGTTCTGGACCAAACCGGCGGTGCAGGAGACGGGAACGAATGACACAAAGACCAACCAAACAAACCATCCAATCAAGGTAAAGTCATACTCCACATGCACCGTATTGTTATTGAGTTCTTTCTGAGGTTTCTTATTCTGAACCAAGGTTAAGGAGCATTGCATGTGTCATTCTCAGATAAACCAATCTTAGTTTCATTCACTAGACCAATGCTTCTCAAACCTGTCCTGGAGCACCCCTAGCACTGCACATGTCTCCCTCATTTAACTCATCAGCTCATTAGTACAGACTGCAAAATCTGAATTTGGAGTGTCACATAAGGGAGACATACAAAACGTGCCGTGTTGGAGGTCCTCCAGGACAGGCTTGAGAACCCCTGCACTAAACCATGAAAGTTATGGCAGACTGAAATCTATATCTTACTGTTATGATGTGAAATTTTAAATACCATCGCATCTAAGGATTGTTCTTTCCTATTTCCTTCTTCAGAACGAATGCAATGGAAATGCAGACTTGTGTAACGGGACGACGGCAGTCTCGGACAAAAAGAAGGACTGACATTATACGCGCCCGTGTGAATGTCTATCGTGTTTTATATAACACGCTGTAGATACTTTGAACGTAAATCATGCTGTCATGATCTGACATTATTATGTTACACAAACTTAATTCAGTCTCATTTAGAATTTCCTTTCATAGAATAATTGTAATATAATTGAATTTAATATATTGACTTATTACATTGCTTACTCTTTCATTCCCAGAAGATTTCAGACCAGAGTCGAAGGACTGATTTGATATGTTTCCAGAGTGGTTTTGGACTCTGTAAAGAGAAATAAATATTTACATTTAACAGCTTTTGGAGTGTGTGTGGTTTTTTATATTTACTGTATATTCTCTATTCTGGTTTATTCTGATTGATTTTGGAACTTTTTATATATTATATTGATGATATAATTATACGGATATTGTTCAGGAGAGTAATTTGAAGTGCAATAAACAGACCTGTACACTTGAGGGTACACACAGTATTTATGTAATACAGTACAATGCGAATTAGAATTAAAGAATATTTTTTAAAGTATAAGTATTATTATTATTATTATTATTATTATTATTATTATTGTTGTTGTTGTTGTAATTATAAGAAGCTTTCACCACCAGGTGGAACCCTTGATCCATTTTCAATGCTGACACAGGAAATGACGTTACACGTCAACGCGTGACGATTACCCTCCCTCTTTGTACTCTAGCCCCACCTTCTCGTGCTTGGATCAGCGAATCGGATTTGAGATCCATAAAAAAAGCCAAAGATGGCGTCGCTGGAACGTCGCGAGAGAAATCGGATGCCGAACTTCGCTTCAAAACAAACGTCGCTCCCGTTACATTAGCGTCGGCGCTTGCTTAGTGAAAAACGCAAAAATGGCGTCGAGTTAAAGATTAATGTTTTTTTCCGCCAGCCTTGGATAAATTACAAAAGTAGCTCTTCTAGAGCTCTTATATGTGAATATCGATATCTACAGTTCCCTGGTAAAGCGCCTGGTTAATAATGAACTCGGATCATCTGTATGGAGTGACACGGACCTGCTAGCGAATATGCTAACCGGCTAACTAGCTAGCCAGCTAGCCTGAAGGGAATTAGGCTGCGTGTGGATGGAAAGCGCCGGGAGTAGATCAGTTTAAAACGCCGAGACGGGGTATTCGTGTTCGCCATGTATTTTCTGACGGGCTGGCCGCGGAGGCTGCTGTGCCCGCTGCAGAGCGCCGAGGAACCCTTCCACATCCAGCCCAGCTCGCAGCGCTTTTACTTCGCCGTGCTGTCGGACACACAGCTCAGTATCTGGTTCAGCAGGGTGAGTGCACGCTGAAGTAAATTACAGATATTGGATGGGTTGAAAAGTGTGAAGTTGGCGAGTGTTTGGTGTTTCGTGGTGAGTGAGTACACCGAGAGCTTCGGGTTGAGCTCAGAGCGCTGCCGCGTCATCCGCTCCAGCTGATCACTTAGCCCTGCTAGCGCTCTCTAACCTTCACTGAGTTATCTCTTACCACCGTAATAACAATACAATGGCACTGTTCCAACAGCTTGGGGTGGTTAATTGGTCTAAAATTTAAGCTTAAAATGTGTAGTCTTTATACTTGAGTTAGTTTAACCGAGTAACTAATAACTTAGTTTTAGTTTTTTTTTTTTTTAATATAAGAGTTGGCTAGTTAGTGCTAACCTGGCTTCAGGAGTTACTATAGCATCTAATGCTAACTTTTTACATATAGTAGTTCACTTAATAATTTTACACTTCAGTTAAAAATGTTTTTTTTTTTCCCAAAATATATATATATATTTAACATTTTAAAATGTTGTCTGTCAACATGAACTTTTAAGCTTTTTTTTATGTTAGCATTCATTTTAAACTGTTGCTTTATCTTGGAACTTTTAAGTTTGTTAACGTTCATGAACGATTTACATGTTAATGTTAACTTTTAAGATTTAATATACAAAAATGAACTTTTTTTTTTTAAATTAATCTGAAGATTTTATAGCTCTCTATATTATCATATTTAAAATGTTAATAGTAACTTTAAGAATTTATAGGTTAATGTTAAAATTTTAAACATGTTGGCTTTTTTTTAATATACTTTTTATGTTATGGTTCACTGAGAACCATTGATGCTACCATTAATTTTAAAGTCCCCATTAAATCAAAATGGACATTTCGTGGCTTTTAGTCTGAACACGTTAGCCGTAAGGTTATCTGTTAGCTAGTGCGCTCCAAAACGATGACGAAATTCGCATTTAGATAGATGTACGTGTTAAAAATGTACAGTCTCTGTCTACCACGAATACGGATCAACCGTTTCGATGACATCACTCTGCACTTCAGCGTCTCACCAGATCTTCTGTCCAATCAAATGCTCTCTAGGATCTGAAGTGTCCCGCCCCCAACATTATTAAAAAAAAAATCACCTTGCCGAAGTTGCCGTTGTTGAGCGAGAGAAATCATGTCAGCGAGCGTGGGTTTTAAACGCGTCTCTGGTGGTTCGAACGCACGTGTTTTTTATTCGGTTAGAAAGGAAATGGCTTGAATTCGTTCACTTTGAACACCTCGAAGCTCACAGCTTCTTAGCCTGGGCTTTGAGGTAAGCTAAACGCTATTGTCTATTTAAACATGGGAGAGGAGGCACTCGATATGTCCCGCCCTGACTTCCTGTTCCAATGACCATTAACATCAACACATCAAATATCGCTGTGCGTTTCAAGGCACTTCATGGGGACTTTAAGAGTTATATAATAATAATGTTTATTGCTGGGCAGTGTGGCAAAAATATATCCACTGAAAGCTTTCACGCTACACAAGATATTATATTTGCGGTTGCTACAAAAGCCAACATAACAGTAGCACCATATTTAATAGTTTTGATGTCATTTGCGTTCAGCCCCTACTATGACAGGTTAACATGGCCACCTATTAATTATGGGTTGCATAGACTAGTTGGCTAATACATCCGTGGGAAAAAAGTAAACAAAAAAAAAAAAAAAGCAGGTTGTGACGTCACTATCCGATCCCACTCAACTACTTTTGAACGTAACACTCTGGGTCATTATCAGCTTGGAAAAATCCCCCAAACTCTGCTGTTGACTGTAGATCCTCCATCCAAGAAAGCCTGGTCATGAAACGTTAAGGAGGGATCTGTTGACGGACATGAGCTTCCATGCTGCGCAGTCTCCGCTCTAAAACTGACGATTTCAGCTCAGCTGCACTGAGAGCGTTTAAAGAACTGCAGTAAAATAATGTAATTCTGCAGTTTGATGCGTTCTTTGCTGTTATTTAACTGCACTAATAAAACAACCTAAAAATTACCATGACCTGAACCAGTTTTTGCTCTATCTATGGAAATGACAACTAGTCCACTCCTTTTAGAAGTATAAGGAGCTGGCGTATAGGAGTTGGCGTAAAACTATCATTGCTTTCAAGGTTTAGGATTTTTTTTTTTTTTTTTTTAACTTGTCATAACTAAACACTTTTTTTCCTCATTTGAACCAACTTCTCATTGATACCAATGTTAATTTGTAATTTAATTTCTGTGGTGTTTTCCATCATTAAATTCCTGCCCTCCTGTTAAAAGGCCAAAGTTCTCCCTCATGGTCCACTCCGTACACGTGTCCCAGTTCTACTATTGATATTAAAAGCTGTGAACGTTACCATATGGATGATTTTGAAAGTGAAAACCTACAGCAAGTACTTCTTGTTTTTCTTTCAGTTCTTTGACAGCTGCTCTTGTATGTTTAAAAAAAAAAAAAAGGCTCAAATAGCCACAGGCTTGGAGAAACAGTAAGCACTGCTAGTTAGAAAAACTGGAGACCAATGTTAGCATGCTATAGGGGTTTTAAATGTAAAATTACCCTGAAGTAAGTTCTAAAGAATAAATGTATAAAATAATACTGTAGCTTGTTTAAACTGAAACCGGGAAGCTCATGCCACCGCTGTGAAGCCAAGAGACTAACGCAGAACAATCTTATCTTACGATCGTGATTCGATCTCAGATGCTGTTTTTCAGTAGCAAGGTGTCTGTTTCTAATCGGAAACCATTCAGGCTTTGCTACATGCCTCCACTGCGAAAATGCAGGCACTTGAAGTGCAATTTGGGTTTTTTTCCCAGCACTACGATGCCGTTCGGGTTGGGGACGGTGTCACTGCATCGTCGTAACTCGAGGTCCAATTTGAAAGCAAGATAGAAATATCGCAGCCCTTTTTGTGGAGAGTGGTGTTTGAGATAACGTAACTTCTTAAAGGCGCTAGATGCTTATGTGGTGGAATGCGACGCATCCCGAGTATCCGTGGCACAGACGGTATAATTATCTTCTGGGTTTTCTCGGTATTACAGAAGCATTATGTCAACGTGACCGACTGTTACTGAGAACTAGGCAGAAGAAAGGCAGGACCCCGAGAGACTCCTCTTGCACGTGGTGCCACATCACACCCCCTGGGGTGCATTAATTTCATGGAACAGCCTGCTCTGACGTGTGTCGTTTCTTACTACGAGTTTAACTGCTTGCTAGTAACTTTTCAGTTTACATCAAGTTCAGCGTACAGATGTTGATTTTTAACCTGCATTTCAGACCACGGTCCAGCCAGCTGCTGTAGATTGTACGTATGTTTCTTCTACTTCAGAGGTCTGTGCTATTGGATTATTAAACAAACATGCTTCAGAGAAGCAAAATTCGTGTCTCCAGTATTTTGTATCCCAATTTCTAGACAAGGAAATTCTGTCTCATGTTTAGTACGTACAGGTGCATCTCAAAAAAAAATTCCTTTTGTAGCGTAAAATATTTTTTTAAAAATGGACCTTTCATATATTCTTGGTTTATCACACATAAAGTGAAAAATTTCACGCCATTTTTGTTTTGATCTCGATGTTTACGGCTTACGGCTCATGGAAATCAAAAATCCAGTATCTCAAAATATTCGAATAAAGAATACCGAAATGTCGACCTGAGAAGAGCTCTAAGCTGCTAATTAATTCAAAACACCTGCAAAGGTTTCCTGAGGCTTTAATCTCTCAGTCTGGTTCAGTTCACACAACCACAATCACGGGGAAGATGAAAGTAAATGTTGCATTTCATTTGGAAATCAAGGTCCCAGAGTCTGGAGGAATAGTGTAGAGGACCAGAATCCAAATTGCTTGAAGTCCAGTGTGACGTTTCCACAGTCCGTGGTGATTTGGGGTCCAGTGTCATCTGCTGGTGTCGGTCCACTGCGTTTTCTCAAGTCGAGAGTCAATGCAGCCATCAACCAGGAGATTTTAGAGCACGTCATGCTTCCATGCCAGAGCCCTATCACCCTGCTGCTCTCACCTGGTTTCCCACTGAAGCTAAGCAGCGTTGAGCCAGGCCAGTACCAGGATGGGAGACCTCCGTGGAAAACTAAAGCCACTTTTCCACTGCGCGGTACGGCTCGACGTGGCTCGCTTTACTTTTCTGAGCTTGGTTTTCTACTGTGGTTTAGTGCCGCCTCAACAGGGATGCCATCTTCCACTCACCTTCACGCAGGAATGAGCCTTGTACAAATACCCGGTCGGGCTGTATTCCAAATGCCTTTCCTGTCCACTGAACATGGACCCTATTAAGGATGTGGTCATTAAAAATCCCTGGGCACTTCTCATAAAGAGTAGGGGTATACCCCCGGTGTCCTGGCGAAATTCCCCCATTGGCCCTTCTCCATCATTGCCCCCTAATAATCCCCATCTCTGAACTGGCTACATCACTCTCTCCTCTCCACCAGTAGCTGCTGTGTGGTGGGCGTTCTGGTGCACTATGGCTGCCGTTGCATCATCCGGGTGGATGCTACACACTGGTGGTGGTTGAGGAGATTGTAACGCGCTTTGAGAGCGCTTTTTTAGGCAATATAAATCTAAGGAATTATTCCATCTGCGGACAAGCTTAATGGAGACGCCGATTTCCTTTTCCAGCAGGGCTTTGCATCTGCACACAGATTTATTTTTGCCATGGAACCTTTTCCATATTATTTGCCTGCACACTGGATGTGTTTTGAAGTAACAGCACTCTGTCTGGCAGTCTGTCTAAGCAACTACATATTTGACTTTATTTTCTCAGGAAACCTTTTGCTTTTAAGCCAGTAAATGTCTCCGATGGTATGAGAAAAGAATACCAGTCCTACTTTGTTGACTCAAGTCCCATAGGAAATACCTAAGTCCACTTCCTTTTTCCACCCTACTTTGTTGTTCCTGATTGGCCAGTTAGGGAGAGGAACAGGAAGCCCACAAAAAGGATTTCTTTGCCCCTCCAAAACATTCCTGAGTGCATGCGTGCATTTTTGCTTAATCCGTTTTATCCCACACACGGACACGTCGTCCTCACGATTTCTCTCATTCTAAAATCTCACACTCCCAAAATCATGCTCCATATTTTGTTTTCTGTTAACCTCCACTTCATGGTCGATTCTACACGCATCATGCTCTGCCCATCGTTTTCTACAATCCCCACAGAACGGCGCAACGTGATTCAGGATACTTCCAGGTGGAGAAAATTTTTATAAGGGAAAACGATGCTGGTCATGGTTGCTATGGTTACCTGATAGCGTGGTACTTCTATTAGTTTAAAAAAATCTATTTCCTTTCATGCGAGGTAGCTTATTAATTTGGATAGCAAAATCATTTTCAGGACCGAGCAGGTCCTCAACGCAAGTGTGATTTAAATAGTAAACCTGTCTGCATAAACTTGTTTGTGTGCAGAAATGCATTTCTATGTGAAGTCATTCACACACAAGAAGTGGTGTGCACTTTTAATTTGAGTGCCGTGTTTTCAGGCTGATGATGACAATTTGGTTTCTTTTGTGGTCATGCTAGTTCTCACTAGGTTGGTAATTACCGCTGTTCATGCTTCTTCATTATGATAGTGCTCCAGGAAAAATGTTCTGTCCCTTCTCCTGAGCCGTTCCCCGAATCAACTCCCCGTCCCTTCTCCTGAGCCGTTCCCCGAATCAACGCCCCGTCCCTTCTCCTGAGCCGTTCCCCGAATCAGCGCCCCGTCCCTTCTCCTGAGCCGTTCCCCGAATCAACGCCCCGTCCCTTCTCCTGAGCCGTTCCTGCAGTAATCATTCCATAATGTCACTCAATCCTCTTTACCTCCCTCTTTCTTTCTCTCCAGCAGTATGCCTGTCTCCGGGCCTCAACCCGTACATAAGGAATGAATTTATGTCCATCTCTCAGCCCCCGTAAACAAACGTTTACTTTCCTGCATGCAAATCACTTTTTAAACACACCTTTGTGTGCCCCTTCCCAAAAAAAAATAAAATAAAATCTGTCAATCTGTTTAAACGTTTACGACCTCACTCCAGAACATATGGCACATGCTCAAGGACAGGGGTTCTCAAACTTTTTGCAACCAGTTGTTCCTCTAACTGTATTAAAAAAAAAACCTGCACACTCCTCAGATATTTATTTTAGTGATTATACAACAGGAAGTTCTGGTCCTCTTATTGGACAGGTGGCATTCCAAGAGTGCTTATGTTTAATATAACCACGCTGTGAGCAAGAGTACGGTCGTACTGAATATCAACACGACTTGCGATTACCTACGGCCGAATCACGGCCGTGCTAATACTCAGTATAACCGCACTCTTGCTTTTGTGATATAGCTTGATGATATTCCAATATTAACGTCGTACATCCATCCATCCATCCATTTTCTGTACCACTTATCCTACACAGGGTCGCGGGGAGCCTGGAGCCTATCACAGGGGACTTGAATGGGGTGCCAACCCATCACTGGACACAATTGCACACGCACTCACACACCCATCCATACACTATGGACGATTTAGAAATGCCAATCAGCCTACAACACATGAGGTGCTAGGCAATCGTACTAATCACTGAGCCTCCATGTCGTTAGATTCAGTTCGGCATTACGTCAACTTGTTTTTCAGTTATTGAGGTTTGGATTCCGTTCAACTCGCCAGTCAAACAGGCTAATAACGAGATAAGAAACCAGTAATGCATTTGAAAATGTTAGCTCGATTGGCGCACCAAGAAGCGTCTTAAAATCCTAGCGTACCGACCTGATTTAACGAGTTTGTCTTTAATGATGAACAGTCCTTTAAACGAATCTGGGCTCTTCACTAAATTTCTAAAAAACCCCTTAGAGCAGTTTCCGAGAAAAAGTTCCATGAAAAATGATCGAGTTGTTCAACTCTGATTGAGGAAATGCCTGTGTTTATACTCCGATCAGTTAGGATGTAGCTCAGTGAGGACATTTTCACTGCGCATGCCAAAAAAAACCCCAAAACACAACGCTGTAAACCAGCTCAAACGGACCGCTCGCTCGGTAAGCTGATCGTCTTCACCAAATCTATGGCCTAAAATTCTCAAAAAACAAAAAAAAAGTTTTAAATCCTAAACCTCCACAAAGATGTCACACTCGTATGATTTTTAAACAAATCAATAAACAAAGTTAAAGTAAAACGCTGTCTGCTTTCTGAGAAAATGAGTTTGCAGGTTTGAGAAATAATGATTGCACAAGATCACAAGTCTCCAGTGAATCAGATTTTTTTTTTTTTTTTTTTGTTTACTCTGTGTCTAATGCTATTAGCTTACACATGACCTCAGTGCTACACGACACCTTCGCAGGCATGTTCTGATGTTAGGATGCAATTTTTTTTTTTATATAACCTTTTATATCATGGTTCACTCTGTTAAATTTTTCAAAAATAGTATGGTCACGTCTATCTTTAACCATGTCCAAGCTCGTTATGAACGTCTTGCCTGATGGAATGAATCATGGGTTCGCTCTGTCTGAGAAATACCAGTGACGTGATGTTCCGTCTGATTTATTTATAATAAAATAAACCTTTTGTCGGTGCCCTACATAGCATGTTCCTGAATGGTCCTCTCAGGCAGTGATGACATTTTGAAGAGTCAGTGTTGCTACTATTGTGTGTGCTGTATTGTATTACTGCTGATCGGCACATACCCGGCGTCAGTTACGCTTTCCGACGACTCCGAAAACGACGCCTCTGTACTATTCCTATGGCGTCTGGCCTTAATCAGTTTAACTGCACAGACAATTTCTAGAACTTTTTTTTTTCAATTCGCCAATTTTGTCACGCTCGGACGAACCTCCCGTCCGCCATTTTGAAATTTGTCACGTATTGAGATATCTTTTAACATATTTGATGTATCGGGGGAAAAGATTTCGTAGGGATCTCGCATCCTGTTGGCACCTGAGAAATTTGAACACAGCGCCACCTAGTGTTCTAGATTATGTGTGCTCATTCTCACCTTGGAAGCTCTCTTCACCATCACGGCAAAAGTCTGGTGTGGCGCACTGTGGTTAGCGATACGCGCTGATGGTACAAGTCCCCTGTTCGATTTCCTCTGTGGTGCAACTTCTTAAAAGCATGTGTAATGATGCATCATTCGGTCGGTTCCTTTCTTTTGTGGTTCAGCACTGCAGTAACCTCTTGACATGCAAATAAATGCCTCTGTTCTGTTTGTTTCCTGTTCAGTCTTATTCTCAGCTGTGCTTCTGAGCCTATCTTTTATTCATTCACGTGCATTCTGTTTCTCCTCTTCCTGTTCTTCAGGCTCCGCATTGCACCTGCCGTGCCTTTGGTGCTTGGCCCCTTTAAACGCTGCTTGCAGCTTTAATTTCTTTCTCTTTTTTTTTTTGGTCACATTGCACAATTCTGAGGTGTCATGACTTCTTTTTATAAAAGAATTTTATAACATTTATGCCAATGGTTTACAAACTCTGATTGAAAGCTACCGATTAGATGTTAGTTTCTGAAAGTTTTCCTTGTTTTCAGTAACTAATTTTTTTTCTAGACAATAAAAGGATCTGCTCTTTTTTTTTCCTTTTCTTTTTTTTTTTTTTTTTCTCAAGCTGCCATCGTGATGCATGTTGTATATCCTAGAGATGTTGTGTATCGTCGTATTTTTGCCTATCGTTCGCTCCTAGAGCGCAGAGCCCAAAAGAAGCCGTGTGGAATTGGTTTTTCCTTTTCTAATCGTTAAGTTAATAGGAAATTATTCAGGTAACCCTCATGAAAGCAAGTACTGGTTGAATAGTTGAATGTTTCATTTCTCTACCTCTCCCTCTCTCTCTTTAGCCCAGCGTTCTGGTCGTGAGTTATATCGAATCGGAGAAGGCAGCAGCTCAGTTTGGGTTCTATCAGCAGGCCGAATGGAAGCCAGACGATTCCATGATAGCAGTGGCGGTAAGTGGTACTTTTAAATCATTTGATCTTTTTTTTCTTTTAGTCTAGCTGTACCTCTGTGTGTAGTCTCAGTCTGTATCCATATCTCAACGTTGCGTCTGTGTCTGTATAATCGTCTGCGTTTATGTCTCTCGGCCGCGCTCACAAATGTATGTTTGCTCCTGTGCAAATTTTTTTTTTCACTGCGGGGTTGTTAAAATGAGGAGCGGTGTATAGTGATGATAGCACCGGGAAAATCGGCTTTCACACGGATCATTTATTTATTTTAATTTATTTCTTTTAGCAATCCGAGTCCAGTGTCGTGCTGGAGTTTATCAAGGCTTAAGTTAAGACACCTAACGCAAATTAACTCAAAAGTATGAAGAGGAAGTTATGAGGAAATCGAGTGAGTACACGGATCGCCGAGAGAGACTTTTTAAAATGTGTGTGTGTGTGTGTGTGTGTGTGTATAATTTAGGCACCATCCCTATTCAGCTTGGGTTCAGTGTGGATTTTTGCCGAGTTAACGATAGTTCCAGTAAACGAGTATCGGTGCCGATTAATCGGCCGAACCGATCCATCGGTCGACCTCTAATCTCCATTTTCAGTTCAAGTCTTTAAACGTGAGGTGACTGTGTGTTGTGCTAGCACTAGTTCTGTCGCTGTTCTCGCGCTTCACAGTACTGTCTTTCGCTCAGCCTCGTCATTTTTTTCACATTCCTTTATATTCCTGATCATGGAAATGTTGTCTAGTATCCGTACGGCGCTCCACAGCTCTGAGGAGCTCTGCACTACTGAAACCCGGATCAAGTCAAATGACGTGTTTTTTATTTTTTTGCGGAAGTCGGTAGCTTTTTTTTTTCTTATTCGTCTAGGGAACTTTTTCCACTCGGTAACACAAGCTTTCCTAGGTTCCTTCCTTTGTAGGCATCGTTCGTTGTAATCTGTTACACCAAATTATATAGGATTCATTATGTAGTATAGCTTCATGTATTTGACTCTTAAAACAGGCGTGCTCCTACATGTTAGGATTTCAGGAGCATGATGTATGAGTGGGAGAGAGGAGAGAAGAGGCTGAGAGACGCGAAAGAGACTGAAACCTGCAGAGGGGAAGTGAGAGCGAGGAAACATGCTTCTGCATCAGCTAGATAACCTGAATTTAAATATTGTGATTGACATACTTTCACATGTCTTTTTAAAATGATATAAATAGGGTCTGATTTGATTTGTCGGTGTTACCGTAACTGTAGGTCCGAAACGGTAAACTCCACGTCCGGTAACTTTACGTCACTGGTGTTTATCCTTGCCCTTGGTGTGTACTGGTGAGAAGGTGGCGCTAATGGGGATGTTATTTTCAGTTACGTCCGTTATTTTTCCAGACTTTTTCCCCCCCCGAGACCGTGTGTGCCCATGCTGGTAAAGGTTACAGTGACTTTTACCTTGTAAAAATAACCCCAGGTTAAACTAATCCAGTGCGAAGTGCCCTCTTTGGGAAATGCGTTCTCCTGGTGTTTTCGCAAGTACGGAGGCACTCGAGGATGTGGCTTTCGCCCGTTTTACGTTCTCGACATTTCAGTCCATTTTTTCGCCGAACGCCACTTTTATCCCAAACTTCCCGTAAAATCTCCTCCTAAACGGAACAGTTGTGTACCATTTGTTCAAACAGCTTTTGATAACGTCATTCTCCCCAAACTGAAATTAAACAAAGTTTCAGCTCTCGTCTAGTCGCAGTCGCGGCTTTTCTTTTGCTTCGTCTGTGCACACCGAGGTGCAGCGTTACGTTGCATATGATGCACGGGGCTGGTGTGCTGGCTCGTCAGCACATAAACAACAAAGACACACCCATCTCGACAGTTTCTGCAGAAATCGTTTACCCCGTGCAAATAGTCAGACAGTATCATAATTACTAATCCCATCCCAATAGAGCTTAAGACTACAAAGGGCTCATTAGGTTTGTTTGACTGTTCTTCACAGTGTATATTTATTTATACGGTTCTGTCGATCAACTTCCTTTTGTGTCCGGCTGTGACGCTTGGGTAAAAACAATGTTTCAATCCCCTGTTGCCTCTGGACCCCTAAAGTCGTACTACGGTGACCTCAGGTTCTCTAATCATGCCGCGTTCACACAGCGCCAGTCGCTGTACTATGAAGTCGCCAGTAGGTCTTCCTACTACTGGTTTCCATGGTAACGTTTATCATGCTTAACTAAAATGAAGCATTCTGGAGGGAGGGCATTTTTATAGAAAATTCACCAGCGCATATATGCGTCATATACTAATGAGATGATGAAGATTTGGGCTAGAAAGTCCAGGGCCACTTCCGATATAGCAAAATTGCTGTGGCCCGGATCCGGCCCACACCTGACACTGTCATCCGGCCCGCATACTACGTGGAATGATGACACTCCTGTTGTTTTTTTTTTGTTTGTTTGTTTGTTTGTTTGTTTGTTTGGTCCACTTTAGGGTCACATCCAGATTAGACATCGCCGTCAGCACCGCATCTTTGCCTTAAAAGGCCCACTTGTGATTTGGGCCATTTGGGCCATATTTGCTATTTTACATGTGGGCCACTTCAGGTTCGTATCTATTTTGTGTGGGCCAAAATAAAAGCCAATAGGACAGCATCACTGCCTGAAGTAGCCCACATCCGGATGCTATCTGGGTTTTTGGTCCCAGTCCACCCCTGATTATTGCTATTAATGCTAAATAATATATGCTGAGAATTTCAATATGGATGTTAAAACACTGAAATGAGGGCCCCATTCCTATATTTTGCCTAGTGCCCCCAAATCACTAAACCCGCCCCTGGCTGAGAGTGGAGTGAAGGTACACCGGATAACCAAGTCCTTCAGAGTGAATGTTGGCTTCCAGTCGTTCAGACTGACTGGTCTCTTTGACAGCTCAAACTGCGATGGTTTTGGTCCAGAAAATTGGAGCCGTTTTAATATATTATACTGATTATTAACAGATTTCAAAGCTGAATGATGTAGGACCCAGTATGTCCTGTTCCGTAAGGACATTTGGAGCGAATGTTACTGAGAATGAGGACATAAGACCCGTGTTCTTTTTTTTTTTTTTTTTTTTTTTTAAAAACCTAACGTGTAAGATAATATGAATTGTTGTTGATGTGCCACTTTGCAAGCTTCTAGTTGCTATGGTAACGTTTAACCAGGCCTGAGAGGTTGTTTTTTTTGGGTTTTGTTTTTTTTTTTTTTTGCATGCAAGTGCAGCCAGTGAGAGAAAGCAGAGACGGGAGAGAATAAAAATAAAGTGAGCAGAGATTAGTTTCAGTCTCATCAGGTCAGCCGTGCTCTGTGCTCCGGCACAGATCTTCCAGTCACGTGTGTATACGAGTGTGAGCAGGAACATGAAGCTCCTCTTGTTTTTCGATACCGAATCCCTCATTTCCATCTGACGTCGACACTGAGATCAGACTCGCTTTTCTCCAGCTGTTGGCCGTAGGAGGATTATTAGGAATTTTAATACAGAAAAAATATCTATCGTTGTTTTGTTTTTTTTTTTCCTCGTTCCGCTTTACAACTCGTTTTATTTTTATCTTCTCACTAATGGCTGTTGGGTCTCATTTGTGTCATTTTGTCTAAGCAGAATCATCTTCTCACATAGCAAACTTCGCTGTAAAATGTGTCGCACAACAACAGTAGTCACTCTTGTTACCATAACAACAGTCATGTTGATCTCAAGTTTAGTTTTTTATTTAAATTTTTCATTAAAGCACCTTACTTATTTTTAAGCTTTGTGTCTTAAGCCGTATCAGATCGCTATCAGGATCTTCCGACAGACGTGGTTTCTATATCTCAATCATCATGCCATCTCTAGCTTCCGTCTTTGAATCTCCTTTTCCGGAAAGAGACTCGCTGAATTCACTTCAAATAAGCACAGAGCAAAAGCTACGGCAAAGCATGTCCGATATTAAATACGAAAAC
The DNA here is from genome assembly GCF_023375685.1 of Ictalurus furcatus. NCBI lineage: Eukaryota > Metazoa > Chordata > Actinopteri > Siluriformes > Ictaluridae > Ictalurus > Ictalurus furcatus. The sequence goes on from NC_071272.1 coordinate 3,004,446, forward strand.
GAGTGGCGGAGTCTTATTAGAATATTTAAAGCACCTAAACATTTGACGTTTGTTTGTAGAGCGGCTGTAGTTTTGCATCCGCTCTGAGCGTAACCTCAGCTTTACACCATTACACCAATTTATGTTTATTTATTTTTTTTTGCCAATTTGTTCATTACACCATGATGAACAAATTGGCATTGACTCGTGTTAGGCAAAACTTAATTATGATGCATTATAGCACATTCTCACTTCTGGGAAGGGTCACTACTGTGCTGAGTTTTTACCGTTTGGAGATAACGGCTCTCACTGTAGTCTTTTGGAGTCCAAGAGCCTTTGAAATAGCTTTGTAACCCTTTCCAGACTGATGTATTTCAATCCCCTTCTTCCTCGTCATTTCTGGGATTCCTTTCAACTTTGACAGTGTGTTAATGGATAAGACCTTTTTAACCAACATCCTGCTGCTGAAAAAAGTTGTCTTGAAGTGTTGATGTGATTGAACAGGGTTTTGCAGTAATCAGGCCTGGTTGTGTCCAGTCCAGCTGAACCCCGTTATCGATGCAGTTTCATAGATTGGGGATTTAGTAACTACGGGGGCAAATACATTTTCACACCGGCCCAGTTGGTATCGAATAACTTTTTTTTTTTTTTTTTTTGCTTCACTAAATAGCATCGTTTAATAACTGTATCTGAAACTGTTTAGTATATGAGACGCACAAACTGAAGAAATCATAAATACTTTTTCCCAGCACTGTAAGTCTTAATCCCTTTCCTCGAGGTACTCTTCATAAGGATGCGCATAAGGGACGTTGTTTGTGACGGCCATCAGTCTGAACACCGTGCCCTACTCTATTTTTACTCTGCAGCGTTTCCGACGTGCGCGAGTGCTCGCGTTCGGTCTCGTCTCCCAGTTCAGCGTGCTAAAAACAAGTTGCTTGGTTGCAGCGATGCACATGCAAACCCCCCTTTGGTTTTTTTTTTTTTTTTTTTTTTTTTTTTTCTTCTTTCCCTCATTTTATTAACCTGACTCTGCTTCAGCGTCTCTTTGCCTTCTCTTCTCTCTTCGCATCTTCGTGCAGCGTCTAGAGATTTGTGGGTTGAAAATAAACCAATAAGCAAAGCCGGCAGCGCTTATTTTCCCAACGCTTATTTTTAGCCAGGCCTCCTCTTCAAATAATATTCATGCAACATGAAAACGGTGGCCAAGGAACGAATTCAACCCACTAACGTGTACTGTTCAAATCGCCACATCCTCTGCTCTCAACACACTGCCTCACGTGTAGTCGTGTGCATACACACACACACACACACACACACACACACACACACACACACACGCACACACACTCGCTCTCGTGCACACACAGATGCTGGTATGTGCGTTGTAAAAAAAAAAAAAACACTTAAGAAGGCTCAATCGGTTTTTGTTATGCGACAGGAAGCAGAGATCAAAGCTAGCGCTAAATACAGGCCACAGGCTGTGAGCGTGAGAGAGAGAGAGCACGTGTGAGTGCGAGACACCCTCGTATTTATCCTCCCTCGGTGTTTCTTTGCTGTTGTTTAGACAAAGAATCTCTACAGTTCATATCCTCTTATCATCGTATGCCATTGTTTGCACTGCGTAAAAGTCACACTGTGTAATCTATTCACAGCGTCGTTACGCAGTCTGCATTTATGCGTTTACGGCCGGGTCCACGCCATTTCTTTTTTCAACCCTGTAAACGAATTCTGGGTAACTGCTCCTTTAAAATGTATTTCTCTTTTATATTTAAAGATTGAATGCAAGAAGACAGGGAAGGGGGTTTTATTAGAAGAATAATAATAATAATAATAATAATAATAATGCCAAGGGCACTGTACGCACAGGCATACATGCGCAAGAAGAAGTAGGAAAGAGAAGAGCTGCGTCCGAATATTCCTACTGAACTGATGTGTAGCGGGCGAAAAGCAGTGCGCCACAGGAGTAGTACGTCCGAGTTTTCCGTATTCATAAAACAGTAAGCGAGAAATACCCGAATGAACTACTGCTTCCGCCGAGATCCTGCAGTACGGAAGCAACGGACACTGCGCTCTCCCATAAGGCGGTGGGACTGGCGCAGAAGAGCTGCCTGAATCCAAAATGGCGGACGGCAGCGCACCGGCTGCCGTGATTTCAACACCATAATGGGTGTGCTTTGAGCATATTTGTGTGTGTGTACATTATTTATAAATATAAAATGATGCTGAACTCAGGGTCCAGGAGACCGTCTTGAGTAGGAATTCCGAGTAGGAATTCCGAGTCGTGTGTTCTTTTTTTTTTTCTTCTTTTTTTCTTTCCCCTGGTCGGAAATTCCAAGTCAACTAGGACCTACTCGTCGATTTGATTGCGTTTCAGGTAGACTTCTTTTTTTTTTTTCTGTTCTCTTCTTTTTGCTTGTTCAGTAATGGAAAAGTCATCAGTCCTAAAAAGCAGCAAATGTTAAACCCATTATGAGGTTTCACTGTTAAAAAAAAACAAACAAAAAAACCAAATGGTACGTCTGTTTAAAATGAAAGCAGAACGTGAAGCAAAGCAGACAAGCCGTGATCTATAGATATAGGTGAAACTGTTTCATAACAGTACATTGTGACTGGATTCAACTTTGACCTACAGCAAAACATCAGCTCAGCTTTTTCTAGCCTGAGCCAGTAATCAGTGCGTGCGTGTGTGTGTGTGCGCGCGTGTGTGCGGGAGAGAAACGGCAATACTTCGGCTCCCTGATCATATCGGTCTCAGGATGCCCGCGCTTCCTGTTATTGTTAGCTTCTGTGTAGATGTTCCTGTGTGCTTTACAATGAAAGGAGAGGACGAGGTGCGTGTGAAGGGCGCTTGTTAATAATTAAAAACGCAGCAGTTTATTTGAAACCGTTCTAAAATGAACGACGGGATGTAACGTTGGCAAATACTAGAGTCAGATTTTCATAGATGAAATCGTTACTCGGTGTATTATTTTATTGCTGTTGCTTCAGTGATGCGTTGCTTGTTCTCAGTTGCTGATTTAGAGGTTTAGTAAAATTCTCTACAAATAACGTAGACATTTGGCGTCTAAAAACGACGTGTCTAAAGCAACTGTCAGGAAACAGTACCGGGAAATTATACGTTTGATTATGCGAGCGAAATAAAAAAATATTCCGAAGTACAAAATAGGTACAGTCGGTTTATATTAAAGACTTTTGCTTTCCGTCCGAAATTGCAACTGCAGGTCATAGTTACGCACGGTTTTTCGCAGTGCTTTTTGTTGGTAAATGAGACCGTTTCGCTGTATTCGTTTGACGAACGTGAATCGAAGAGGGCTTTGGCTGAATGTGCGTTGTGATCAGGGGCGGATTTAGTGATTCGGGGGCCCTAGGCAAAATATCGGCATGGGGCCCTCATTTCAGTGTTTTAACATCCATATTGAAATTTTCAGCATGTGTTATTTAGCATGAATGGCAATGATCAGGGGTGGACTGGGACCCAAAAGTGGCCCTGGACTTTCTGACGGTCCAGAGCGGACCACCACACCCGGCCCACAACACGCCACTCATGAAGTAAGCATTCTGTTGGCGTTTTAGCGTAAGGATTTTTTTAGAAAATACCGAATTAATGAGCAAAAAGTCAAAATAAATTTTTTTTTTAAATCATAAGTTTAAGCTCGGTGCTCAAGGCAATTGCCGACCTTTGCCTAACGGTAAAGTCCGCCCCTGATTGTGATGATGATGCGACATGACGCGTCTTGGCCCAAATCTGCAGTAAATCAGCGGTAATTTTGTAAAATTGAAAGCTCCTTCGAGTATTACAGAGTTTGCTTGGTTTTTGCGTTCATTTCTGCACTCGCAGAATCCTGCAGGGGCGGTCTCCGGTGTGTTTTTGGCTTTGACTTCTTTGTTTGGATGTTTTTGTCTGTGTTTTTTGTTATTGTGTGTGTGGTTTAGTTGTTTGTTTTGTCGGTGTTTTGAGTATCTCTTTTGTTGTTGTTGTAGTTTGGTTTTGTCTGTTCTGTTTTAGGTGTTTACTTGTTTTTCCCCCTTTATGTTTCAGTACTTCTTCGTTTTGCTGCTTTTTCTTTATTTTCTGCTCTGTTTACTGTTTTTCTGTTGCATTTTTGTTGTCGTTAATGTGTTTTTGCACTTAGAGTCCAATGTCCGTCGCTAAAACTCAAACCACACCACACGTTCGCCGCAAGCTATTCAACTCTCTGACACACAGATTTCCTCCGTTTTTCTGTTGTTTTTTTTTTTCAGCAGTGGAACCGATGACGTCAGGAATGTATTTTTATTGCGCTGTAAAGTTTGCTCGAGCCACAGTGGACAGATGGGCTGACTAACTCAAAACCTGCACCAGGGGACAAGGCTATTCTTTGTTTCCAAGTTTATTTTGTGACCTTGGTATTATAAGGCTCCGTGTGGTGTGAGTGCAGAGCGATTAGCGGATAGAACCGTATAATGACCGAAGTCACGCACTCGCGTTCAGTTCAGGTTGAAATCCGTTCTTGGTACGATTCTCCCTCGTCCCTTTCACGTGCAGTCCGTTTTTGTTAGCTCGCTGGGTCCAATTGAGCATTGAGGAAACATCATTATTGATCGTTATTATTGTATGATTTTGCCCAGATCACCCAGTCCTAAAAAGAGCAGTGGGTATGAAGCGTATTGAAGAAGAGAGCCTAAATCTGTCTTATCCGAGGAAGAACGCTACATGTCGAGAACGGTGCTGTGCCTTTTATTTCCCCCGTAAATGAACAATCTGACCGGGTTGATCACGTCTTGTACTCGACGTTGAAGGATACGAAAAATCCAGCACTTTGTTCTGTTTGCCAAAAGCGTGAAAAAGCACCCTATAGAGCTAACAATAGCGCCTGTGTTAACAATTTCTGATGAAATACTTTGAGCGCAACAGAACTAGTTGTGCAGATGAAGTGCAATCAAAAATGGCTTTTTAAGAAGCAAGCACTTTATCATAATACAAAGGTACTATGTTAACATGTTTTTAACTCGATAAAGTCCTTATTTTTGCGATGACGGTGCTGTTATTGCATATTACTACGCATAAGCGTTGCTTATTACATAAACACCCAGCTCTGTGTGCTGGAAATGTGGGAGGATCGGACAGACCTTAGCTCCAATGCTTTGAAAAATGAGTACGGTATATTCGCTAAAGCTAAACCGATCACGCCGTTAGCAGTTAAACTCTTCAAAAGTGTTGAATAATGTACGTGAAGAAAACCGACATCTTTTGCTGGAGGAATTTTTAAATTTGCTGCTCATTGCAGGTTTTGGAGGAAATAGGCAGCCGGATGATTGATGAATTAGCACTAATGCGAGACTAAGAAGAAGCAGTGTGGGCGGCTGTGGATCGGGTGGTAGAGCGGGTTGTCCGCTAATCGTAGGGTCGGCGGTTCGATTCCCGACCCACGTGACTCCACATGCCGGGGTGACCTCGGGCGAGACACCGAACCCCCAAGTTCCTCCTGATGGCAAGTTAGCGCCTTGCGTGGCAGCTCTGCTACTACTGTTGTGTGTGAATGGGTGAATGAATTTGTAGAGCCTCTAAGGTTTAAAAAAAAGTGCTCTATAAGTGTAGACCGTTTACCATAAGACGCCACTTGTTTAGCTGAGGATTTTAGGTTATTTCAGATCATCAGTTTGCACCAATCCCCATTTTGCGATCGGTTATTAATAAGGGTTACGGTTGTGGTGAAGGTCCAGTTTTCTTATGTTCGTACTGTAGTTAAAAGGATATGCTTAGGCTAACTTCCTTTATAAACCACCCTCACGTTAACGCTCGTGCGTGCCGTGGGATTATTGAGTCAGGGGTAGGACAAAAATATCATATCACCATACTTGAACATTTCCACGATCACGATCTATAATTTAGCTAACAAACTGTTTGCAAAACAGTACTAAGATAAACAAAAAAAAAAAGTTCAACTTTCTTCAATGCCTGCAAAGATTACATTTGAAAAGTTGCGTCAAATCAACAGCGTCCATTCGGTACCGTTTTTAATGTACCTTTTGGTAATGATTAAAAAACGTGAAGAAATACATCACCATACCAACGATATCTCAGAAAAGTGTATCGCGTAATCGTTTATCACCGTATCGATGTTGTATCGATATATCGACCAGCCCTAGTCAGGGGAGGAAAGTGCTGTATAGTATGATTGTGAAGTACTATTACAGGATTGAGAGCATTATAGTTTTTTGTTTTTTTTTTTTCCTACGTTATTTTAAGAAATTAGAGCTAGCAGGGCTTTTTGGGCGATTCAAACCTCCTTGGAGAAAGAGTGCTACCTTACTAAGTAGTGTGTAACTCCACCAGTGATACACCACTTGTGTGGTTTGGGATACAGCCTTGAAAAATCTGTTCGGTTAATCAGCACAGTGGAGGGAAAGTACAATACAACACGTGTTTATGAAATATTTTTAAGTTCGCTATATCGTTCTTCTGCCAGTTCCAAAATGGTTAACATCCTGTGCCTTTACACACACAAACCCGAATGCTAATTTCGCACTAAAGGAAAAGTCATAAAGTGACACAAACATCCAGGATGCAATAAGTGGGGGTTTTTTTTTTTTGTTTTTTGTTTTTATTGCACAATGCGTGCACTGAAAGAATGACGGAAATGATGACTGGAGGATGTTAAAGCCCAGACTCGGACAAAGGGAGAAACATGCACACTTGATTATGTAAGACGGTAAAATGACTGGAATGTTTCACTTCTAATTTTGGATTCTAGGTGTAATGTATCCTCACAGACTTTTTTTTTTTTTTTTTTCCCTCCCTATTTGAAATTGACCTTACGGTGGTTTAAGAGTGCATACATTCGGTGGTGGGGTGGGGGAAGGTGAGATGGAGAGAGAAGGACTGTGAGACAGGAAGAAAGACTGCCGTGAGCAGGAGAATGAGAGGGAGAGTAAGAAAGAGAGACTAGGAGAGAGAGAGAGAGAGAGGGAGTGAGACAGGGAGACCCAAAGTGAGATGGGGAGAGAGAGAGAGAGAGAGAGAGAGAGAAATACCGTGAGACAGGGAGAGAGAAGGACTGTGAGACAGGAAGAAAGACTGCCGTGAGCAGGAGAATGAGAGGGAGAGTAAGAAAGAGAGACTAGGAGAGAGAGAGAGAGGGAGTGAGACAGGGAGAAACCGAGAGTGAGATGGGGAGAGAGAGGCTGTGAGACAAGACGAAAGATGGCCGTGAGTGGGAGAATGAGATGGAGGGAAAGAGAGAGAGACTAGGAGAAAGCGAATGCAGAGGAGGAATAAAATGAAGGCTCAAAAAGGAAAGGCAGGCACAGAAGGAAAGACAGACAGATGGAGAAGGAAGGACAGGTGTTCGAGGATTAAGAAAGACAGATGGGGAGAAACAGTGAGATTGGGACAGAGACAGACGGTTAAACAGGAAGGAAGAAAGACGGACAGAGATGGGGAGAAAGAATGAGACCTGGCAAAAGAATGAATGAGAGAGACTAGGGGGAGAAGCAATGGGGGAGTGAGGGAGAGAAGGAAAGAAAGAAGGAGGGAAAAGGAAGGGCAAACATGGAGAAAGACCAAGATTGAGAAGGAAAGGCAGGTGTTCAAGGATTAAGAAAAGCAAATGGGGAGGAAAAGCAGGAGTGAGACTGGCAGAAATGGAGAGAATGAGATGGAAGTGAGAGAGAAAGAAAGACTGAGAGACAAGAAGAAAGATTGATGGAGAAAGAGAGTGGGAGAAACGGAGGGAGATGGGAGAGAAAGACAGACCGAGATGAGGGGGAAGAACGAGACAAGAAAATGAACGACTTCGAGAGACAGGAAGAAAGTGGGGAGTGAGTGGGAGAAGTAAAGGGAGTGCATAAGAAAGATGGAGGGAAAAGTAAAGGCAGACATGGAGAAAGACAGTCAGGGAGAGAGAGAAATGGAGAGAAAGGAGGAGGGGAGAAAAGGAATGCATGGAAGATGGATAGAAAGACTGAGAAAAGGGGAAAGGCAGACCTGGAGAAAGAAAGATGGAGAAGAAAAGACAAACATACAAAAAAAAAAAACGACTGGGAGAAAAAAAGACCGTTAGATGGAAGAAGAAAGACGGATGGAGAAAAGGGACGGAGACGCGGGAAAAAGACCGAGCGGCCGTATAAACACAGCGATGGTGCACGGAGATGGAGAAAGAACGATTGAGACGGAAGGAGAGAGAGAGCAATAAAGAGAGACGGCATGAACTTTGTAGAATAAACCAAACGTTAACCAGAAACGGTCACTGAATAAGAATGAAATGTTGAGCATTAAACTGACCGTCCTAAAGCCGAACATTTTAAATCCTCATTTCAAACATCTTCTAGCCACACGCTTCCACTTCCTGTCGTACGCTCACACCGCTCACACTGCTGAGAAACGCTCCGCTTGTTCCGCACAGATGCGTTACTCAGCAGTTTGCATGCAAGTACTGCTGGAGGACACGTTCACAGCGCTGTGCTTGCATTTTTGATCCACTTCAGTATGACACATTAGACCTGCTTCTAATGTGTCATTCGTAGAGGTGTAAACGCCAGCTACATGGGAGAACATGGTGCCTCGAAGACAATTCGAATGCCGTTCTGTTTTCAATAAACTCCCGACGAGGAGTTGATCCTTTTTCAAGCCTCAAGTTTCAGTTTAATCGAGTGAATATTTTCACTACGGCGTCAGAGTTCGAGCATTTGGTATCCTTCTTAAATATTTACAAATCATTACATGGTTATTTTACTGTCGGTTTATCCTTCTGCTCGGGCGCCGTATGAGCCGGTATGAAGTAGCGCTTAACCGATTGAGCTTCCACAAGTGTGTTTACATCAGTGGAAGTCAATATGCCAATAAAGCAAAGTTAACGTCTGTCTAAACGTTCAGGAACGTAATGCTGAGCAGCTGAGCAGCCGAGCTTAGTGCAAGATTGAAAGGTAGCAAAGGGATGAGTCTCTCGCATACTCCTTGACGCACACACGTTTCATTAGGCCTGGCGTCTTCTGCATGCCTGGAAACACGTGTGGACTTGTTGAAGTGAACCGTTTCTTCGTTTTCCCTTCTCTCGCGGTCCGTGTTTCTCGTTTCAAGACCGCTCCTCGGTGTCCACCGCGCCGAATTTCTGACGGTTGACCGATCTTCAGATGTTCACGTAGCGGTCCGTCAACATGCAGCGTGCGGGAACGGACAGGTAACGAAAAGAAGGAAATCCTGGCGCTCTCGGTAATCGAGAGGACGAAGACGCCGTAATCGATACTGTCGAGGGAGCTAGCTCACCCGGCATGTAAACGCTCGAGTGTGCTACTCAGAACCTGGCAACCTTATTGACCAGGGTAAAAGGTGGAGGAGTAATTTTGCTACACAAAAAAAAAAAAAAAGTGAGCAGGGAAACGTTTCAGCGATGAGCTGTGGGGTCCTGTGCTCAAACTACATGGAAAAATACTTGAGTCTGGCTAGCATCTTCATTTTATCTTGATGTAGTTAACTAGGAGGTGCTTTCCTTGGAGTGTGATACGCCGCTCTATGAATTTGCATGAGCAGCAGTTCGGAAAAATACTGGATTCGCGTGTAATGGCGAGCGCATGAAGGTGGCCAGGTTACGGGGGGAAAAAAATGGGTTGTATTTTCCTGATTGTTGACCGTTCTTGTCCTCTACGATTTTAAATCTAATAATCCAGACATGAACTCTGAACTCTGCATGTCCTGGATGCCCAGACTCCTGATTTGTCCACCCCTCTGGTTTTATGTTTGTCTTTACTTCTGGGTTTTTGATTCTTTCCAGCCCCAGCTTTCCTCTGGTTTACATACCTCCAGTAATATTTGCTCACGCAGTATAAAACCATTCCCAGTATCGAGTTCGGGTTAGGATTTGACTGCTTTGAGCTTCAGGCAAAGTTTAGGAACGTGCGAAATGCTGTCAGCAATTTACCAGTAATTTGTTGCTGTTGGATAATATCTGGTCACTGGAAATAAATTAGTCATTGTTTTTATTTTGTGTCCTAACATCTCGAAAGAGAACGAAAACTAATTAATTCCTGGTAATTAGTGTATCACATTATTTGTTTATACCAGACAAGATGCAGGCTGGGTGAGGTGAAATCACAGTGGATGTATAAAGCCTGGCTGAGTGGGAGTGTATAGTCTGTTTTATACAAATTTTTACACCCATTTGACAGACAATCCAAATGTCGTCGCCTACGATTTGTAATTTCACGCTAAACTAATCACTCTAGAATGATTGCGGTTAGTATTTCTGCATTTACTTTATCAAGATTGTTCCTTTTGAATTTACTCCCGGCCGAGAATCAACTGGGTACGCTGTTGTGTAAGTGTATGCGACTGCTGAGATCATCCCACACAGATTTTGAAATAAATACCATGGTCGTAAAGCCATCTTTCTCTGGAACCTCGTCACAGATTTCTCGCCAGCTTGGCGCTGGTTCTGAATGCCAAGTAGTCCTGGCAGGATCGTATCTGAGGTTCGTTGCACCAAAGTTGCATACGTAGCTGGATTTTTTTTTTTCGCACTTGAGAAATAATATGTTTGAGGAACTGACGCATCTTCAGTGATGAAGTTTGCCACGGTATTCTGACCATTGCGGTGGGAAATGCGGTAGTGAAATCCAAAGTCTTGCTGGTTATCTTGGGGCAGTAAGTAGTAGGACTCTGTGGACTAGTTGCTGAGTTGTGTGGAGCATAGGCAAGGTGGATAGGAATACAGTAGATGGTAAGGTAAGTCATGGGCCAGTTCATCCTGCCCCAGCAGGCTGTCCAGCAGGGCTAGAAAGAGCCCCAATGGACAATTGGTTGACTTGGCATCGATAATCCGTCTGAGGCTTGCCGAACCTTTCCCAGATCTGGGACACGACTGTGCAGACACCACATGTAGTACACACAGCTCCAAAGCATGCACTCCAAGGAGCCTCTCTCTCTTTTTTTTTTTTTTTTTTTTTTTTATAGTCCTCATGTGTTCTGCATCACTAAAAATTGAACATCTTCACAGATCCTTTTTCCACATATGGGAATGGAGAGTTTCTTCCAAATACAGATACTCTCTGTAGCAGACAGTGAAGCACACGGCATCTCCAGAATACATTGAATCTCAGTTGGTCTCGAGGAGGCCAAGCATAAATGGGCCATCTAACATCATTCTACTTTGTTAGGGGCAGTGGTGGCTCAGTGGTTAAAGTCTCGGGGTTACTGATCAGAAGGTCAGAAGTTCAAGCCCCCTCACTGCCAAGCTACCACTCCTGGCCCTTGGGTAAGGCCCTTAACCCTCAGTTGCATCAATGAGATAAATGCAAGTCTCTCTGGAGAAGAGCATCGGCTAAAAATACCATAATTGCCATTACATGGCCAGAAGTTTGTGGACACCTGACCATCACACCCATATGTGGGCCTTCCCCAAACTGTTACCACAAAGCACACAATTGTATAGGATGAAACTATAAAGGCCCAAGCCTGTTCCACAAGGCCCGGTGCACAACAGCGAGGTCCATGAAGACCTGGTTTTCCAAGGTTGGAGTGAAAGAACCCGAGTGGCCTGCACAGAGCCCTGACCTCGACCCCAGGCTGCACCCCAGGCCTCCTCGCCAGACACCAGTGTCTGATTTCACTCGTGCTCTTGGGGTCGAACGAGCACGTCCACGTGCCAAAATCTAGTGGAAGAGTGGAGGTTTTCAAAGCAGCAAAGCGGGGACTAAGTCTTGATTGGGATGTTCGAAAAGCACATACAGATGCGACGGTCAGATGTCCACAAACATTTGGCCGTATAGTGTATCTTGCCGTCACGTCGTTGTCCGAGTGGATTGACATGCGGCGGTGATTCCATGCCAGGACGGATGGACCGTCCACAATCAGAAGTTCGTGTGTAGTGACTTCCTGTAGTTCAGTATATCCATACAAAACTATACACCCCCCTAACACATCGTTTGTGTTTCTGACTGTTCATTTTTAACCAGAGATATCCAAAAAGCTTAGAAACTGAACATTTTAACCTCAGTTTTATCTGCATGTCTTTTACTCTGGCTCCATGTAACAGCTGAGGTTTCTCTCTCTCGCGCTCTCTCTCGCATACACTTCTGGTTTCTGTACCTCGCAATCAGATACTTGAGCTCTGCAGGAAGTTTACGTTCACACCCCCATGGTGCTTGTCTGTCTTGCTCTCTGTTCCACAAAAATATGTGCAATTTTCTTTTCATTCCGTCCTCAAGCCTCGGCTTTATTCATCATGTTTTCTTTCACTCTCTTTATTTAGCTGTCTTTCACTTCGTCTGTCTTGTTCTCTTTTCCTCGAAAAAGGTCTTCGGTAATTCTTCTTCCTCCATTGCTTCTTCTAGTTCTTCCACATATTTTTATATCTATAGTATGCGGGCACACACGCGCACACACACTCCTACTTTTGCCTCTTTTATTTAGCTGTCTGTATTTCTGTCTCTCTCTTTGTATCTGCGTGGATGAGTAGGAGTGCGTGAGTGGAGGCTTTTTCTCCTGGCATTCCTCCGTCACTGCATCCATCTGGAGCGTCTGTCCGCATGGCACCGTGGGTAATAACTGTCCCCACTTCCTGTTTTTCTCCATGCGGTCGCCATGGTGATGGCGCCAAACTGTTTTGGTCATCTTGTGGTAGTCTCCGTGCCAAAATCGACACAAAAGACGTGGCTCGTGAAGTTCTGAAACTGGTTCGGAACTAAAGTGTGTCTGAGGATATTTTATGAAGTTTAACTCGGACGTGTAGAAATCGGACGTCGTCCCGATGTGTCGGGTATGTCTTTTTCAGCAAACGTTCCTTTGATAGTAATCGTGTAAAAAGAGAAGCACGTGGTCAGGAGCAATCTTTAGATAGGCTGTGGCATTCAAACAATGTTCGATTGGTATTAAGGCGCACGATGTGTGCCAAGAAAACATTTCCTCACGCCGTTCCACCACCACCACCAGCCTGAACTGTTGACACAAGCCCGGTTCGGTTCATGCATTCATGCCTTTGACACCAAATTCTGACTGTACTGCATCTGCATGTCCCAGCAGAAAATGAACTTCTTTGACCAGGTGATTGTTGTTCCAGTCTTCAGCTGTCCAGTTTCGATGAGTTTGTGCCCAGTGTAGCCTCTGATTCCTGTTTGGGCTGACAGGAGGGTTACCTGATGTGGTCTTCTGCTGTTGTAACCCATGTGGCTTGGTGGGGGGAAGTGGTGGCTTGGTGGTTAAGGCTCTGGGTTACTGATCGGAAGGTCGGGGGTTGAAGCCCCAGCACTGCCAAGCTGCCACTCTTTGGCCCTTGAGCAAGGCCCTTAACCTTCTCTGCTCCAGGGGGTGCTGTATCATGACTGACCCTGAGCTCTGACCCCAACTTCCTGACATGCTTAGCAAATGTGAAGAAAAGAATTTCACCGTGCTTTAATGTATATGTGATCAGTAAAGACTCATCACTCATGATCATTATCCACATCAAGGTTTGATGTGTCGATGTGCTTTTCAGCTCACCACGGTTGTAAAGAGTGTACAGTAACCTTCCTGTCAGCTGAAACCAATCTGGCCATTCTCCTGATTTTAATAAAAAAAAAAAAAAAAAAGGTTGAGGTTTGGGTTCTATATGCTAACCGTAGCATATGTCTGTTCGTACATTTATAAAGTTAGCTGGGTGATTTATTTATTTATTTAAATGAGGTGCGATAACTAGCTACTTTATTTACCTCAGAAAAGCAGATTCTGTTGTACAGCTGTAAAAAAAACAAAAAAAAAAAAAAAAAAGGTTTTTGATTGTGTTCTTTTGAAACCCCTCGTCGTCAACAGCATACTGGGCTCTTCAGAACGGATATTTTCACTCGCCTAGCTTTATGTACTGTAGGAAGATACTGGAGTAGCTCCTCTTGACATTATCACAGAGCAGTTTGCAGTCAGCTATGCTTTCATCGCGATCGTTAACTACACTCCCATCGCTGTCATTTCCTGTTGTACATGACATCGCTGTCATTTCCTGTCGTACAGGCTTGCATCTCATGGTATATAATAACCTAAATAAACTTATTTGCTGAAACTGATGAGCTGATTATCATTTTGTAGAAGTTGAAACACGCAGCAGCAGCACACACACACACACAGAGAGAGAGAGAGAGAGAGAGAGAGAGAGAGAGAGAGAGAGTATGAATTTGGTTCTGTGTTGAGAGGGTCAAGCTTATTTTGAGCTGAAGAGGTCAACTGCATTTTAAGTCCTGCTGTGATTTTCGTGTGTGTGTTCTCTCTCTCTCTCTCTCTCTCTCTCTCAGCTGCTCCTCCTCTTATTGAGGGAGCTTAAGGTCATGTTTTCCACTTTAAAAGCTGAAAGTAGTGAAACAGGCAGAGCTTGGATGGAAACTGAAATGAGAAAGTTATAATATTTAGAGAATGTGAGCTAATATGATGGGCAGCGCTTTTTAGCATGCGTGCGTGTGTTGAATGCAGCTCTTTGTAGCCGTGCCTGTTACGGTCAATGCCTGTGTGAACGTCAGAGGCTTACTGAATTCCATCTCAGTCTGTGTGTGTGTGTGTGTGTGTGTGTGTGTGTGTGTGTGTGTGTGTGTGAATAGTAATTATACTGACAAAAGGATTGACAGTTCTGGTTGACGGCACGATTGCTGATGAGTAACTGACTAATTCCCTCGGCCATTATCTATCCATTATTACAGTATAATCATTTTCTTGAAGAACAGAACCAACACCCCCAATGTCTTTTCTTTCTTTTTTCTTTTTTTTTTCTTCTTTTTTTTGAAACTTCCTTACAATGTGCTGTTCTTGGTGCCTTTGTTTAAGTACTGTTGAACATGTCCATCATTTATAGCCACGTTCGGATCGGGCTGGTTTCACGTGGGGAAGTGAGTGCAGTACTTTTTACGTGGACATGCACACGGGTCACTTCCACTCACCGTGCACTTTTTTTTAGGAACACCTGCACATCCCTGCGGTTATCTAATCAGCCTAAAACCATGCTTCCCATCAAGGCAGGAACAAACTCTGGTGATGAGAACGGGCAGACTGGTTCAAGCTGACAGTAGCTCGGATAACTACGCTTTACAACGAGCAGAAAAGCATCTCCCCGAGGCCGACGAGCTACAACTGCAGAACCCCACGTCTGATCAGACGAGAATAGGAATATCCGTGGCGTCTCATCCGAATTGCTATGTTGATAAAGATCTTGTTGCATCCCGTGAGAAGAGGTTTCGAGCGTTTACTTCAGTATAAAGACACTCCAGGTGGCGTTTACTCGTTTGTAAATACCCTGTTAATACACTGTTTGGGGGGGGGGGGGGGAATAACAGCAACACAGGTACACGTAGGGCCGCGTTCTCTTAAATAGAGACGTCAAATGAGGTAACCGAGCTCTGCCAGCATTCCACACGCAGCTGTGGATGGGGGAGAATTAGCTAGTGGATGGGAATTGGGAAATGAGCAAATAAGGGGGAAATGCTGTTAAAATATTTAAGTTAATAGACTTTTGGACATTCTTGGTTGTCGTTGATCCTGGTATTGTTTGTAGAACTTGGGTATTTCATAAGGGAAGTGCTTCATTAGTAGACAGTGTTGTGTGTGTGTGTGTGTGTGTGTGTGTGTGTGTGTGTGTGTGTGTGCGCACCAGCCTGTGGTTTTCTCCCACGTGAACAGCGTGACTTTTATTGCATTGTTCTGTAGAAGACTGTGTATCTTTCATTTAGAACATGGGGTGCATTTATGTCTGTCAGTATGTATCAGTGTCTCCTGCTCAGTCTCTTCGTGCGCGTGTGTGTGTGTGTGTGTGTGTGTGTAATAGACACCAGTACGTTATTTGTTTATCCGCTCATCAATAATTTGCCTTTTTTCCAGGCTGCTAATGGATACGTGCTGCTGTTCGACATTGTCGGAGGCGGAGATGAAAAGTATCTGTACGAGCCCATCTATCCGAAGTGAGTGATCTCTTTTACTCGTGCGTTCCTTCTGTGTCTTTGTTCTCTCGGTTCTTCTAAAACAGGGGTGTCCAATCTTCTCCGGAAAAGTGCCGGTATGGGCGCAGGTTTTCATTCCAACCAAGCAGGAGCTACACCCGAGTCTTCTGAAAGCCAAGATCAACCGATTCAACAGGTCTGAATCGGGTGTGGCTTCTGCTTGGTCGAAACGAAAACCTGCACCCACTCCGGACCTTTCCGGATACCCCTGGTCTAAAAGCGTTATAACCCAAACACTTTTCTTTATGTTCATACATAAGGACGGGTCCACTGCGCTTGTTCGTATTCGCTTTTACTGTGTTCGTGCTCCCTGAAGCTCCTTACAGCGTAACTGGCACACGTCCTCACCTGAATAAACGTATCCATTTCGTTTTCATGATTAGCTTACAAGCAAAGAATGTCTGTGCAGTGTTGTATACCGGTGGGGGTGGCTGTGCGTGTATAGGTATGCTCTGTACCTTGTACATGTCTCCTGTCCTTCGGTGAACTTTTACAGCTCGGAGCACTCAGGCTACGATCGTTTGGCTGTTTCGCGACATAAATGGCACTTTACATGCACCGTGTGTTTGCGTGCCACCGTTAAAATATTTTGAATGTCATTCAAACGCTGCTCGGAGAAATGCGACTGGTAATTTTGCCTGAAATGTGGAGTAAAGTTGGTGCAGGCAGCAGGCAGCGGAGACGAGTTCCTCACAGATTGATGGAGAAATAAAAGGGGATGCGTGGGCTGTATTATGAAAGCGATTTATTTATGAAGCATTTAGTGGTTCCAGAATGCAGAACTAATGACAAAAAGAGAACATCTGCACGCCTACGTATTCACGCAAATATCCAGTCAGTCCGTCATGTGAAAGTAGCGCCGTGTATATAAAATCATGCCGGTTAAGAGCTTCAGGTGACGTTCACGTCAAACGTCAGAATCCGAGGGGAGAAAAAACCGCCTCCCATCTCAGCGACTCGAACTGCGGCGTCAACGTTCGAGTGGCGCGAAAAGCAAACGGCGTCCGGCGAGCAGCGTTTCTGCAGGTGGAAAGACGCGAGGTCGGAGGAGGAGTGCGTGAGTGGTTCGAGTCGACGGGAAGCGTACGGTAACTCGAGGAACCACTCTTTACAAGCACGAGCAGAAAAGCATCTCGGACGTGCCGCAGTGAACCTCCGTAGAAAATGTCGTGTCAAACGGTTTATTTTATTTTTTAAAAAGGATGTTGTTAGAATTATGTTGGCTTGACAAACCCAGTGTTCCGTTCTGCTGTTTAAACTTATTGTTGTTCTTCCGAGACCCAAAATCTCCAAACGCTACTCCTCCTAGAGCGTTTGACTTGCGATGTACGTATGAAACCCGGTACAGACCTTCAGGATGTTCCGCCGCGAGTCGCTGTGACTTTTTTCTAAGTGATCTGAATTAAAGTTGCTCAAATCGGCCAGAATTCCCCCACTGACGTCCCATCGAACATTTCTGACCGTTCTAACTCCTTGAGCTTTCAAGCTACTTCCACCGAACTCGGCACGGTCCTTCAAGTTGTTCAGATTGTTCGTGCTGTATTGTTTCTCACTGATCGGACTTACAGGCGTCTCATAGCGGACCATCAAAAAATCCCCAAATCTCCCATAGACTTACAATGGCAGAATGTCCAGAGCCTGTGCAAACCCCATCTGTCAAAACTCTCTCTTTCTTTCTCTCTCTCGCTCTCTCACACACACTTGCACACGGCCTGAAGCCCCTCTTCTCCCACGCTCACTCAGTCAGTGTACCTGTTAACAGAGACTCTCACTTCACCTCTCTCTCTATCAATGCCAAACACTCTCTCCATCCATCCATCTCTATCAATGGAGCCAGTGCCTTTTGTCAGTCTACGAGTAGCTCGCTCTCTCTCTCTCTCTCTCTCTCTCTCTCTCTCTCTTTCATTCCATCAAGCTACCTGAATCACTCTCACTCCTTCTCTCTCTCTACATGTATCAGTCGATTTGTCATCTATCTTTCTACCAGTCTTTCTTCCTGTTTTTCCACTTCGAACCATCTTCACGCTTACGAAACGGTTTCAGACGATCAGCCTTGCTTTGTCAATCCAACGTCAAAGTTTGTCTTGATGAACTCGACCCATCTAGTTATTTTTAGATATTACCCAGTACTAACGCACAGCGCTGTATATTCTTGTGGTACAGAATAGAATTCTTTAGGGTTCTTTGTGAGCAACACACGCACACCCATACACACACACACACACACACACACACCTGCTGACTGTTGTTTTTTCCTCACCCACAGAGCACCACTCTGAACTACAAACACCAATTCCTATCTCTCCTCTGTGGTGTCGTCTTTCTTTCCTCCTCGTCTCTTCTGTTCCACACACACTGATCTCCACTTTCCGAAGTGTCCCCACACACACACACACACACAAGTACACACATCAGGATCTGCTTTCTTCTTTCTTCTCTAGTAGATCATCAAGAGAAGAGCTGATGTTACATTTTCAAGTCAGAACTCGTCCGTCTACCTGTTTACTCTGCGTTTATCATTCTCTCTCTCTCTCACGTGCGCTTTCTCACACACACGCTCGCTCTCTCTCTCTCTCTTGAGAGACTTGGAGCCAGTGCATTCTCCAGGGAAGCAGTAGACATTAACACATGTAATTGCCAGTCTGAAGATGACAAGACTATAAAAGATGTAGCTCGTCATGTTGCAGAGAAACCACAAAGTCAGCAGCTCACACTGGAGACTCCTTCCACGCGTTCACACACGTAGCCTTAGATTACGTACATTTTCCTCCATACAAGTCCCTGTGAACAAGCTGCTGTTATATGTCTGAGTTTAAACTAACTTTCAAACCAATCGTATGTAACGGATGGGGTATAATAATAATAATAATAATAATAATAATAGTGTTTTGGTGTAAAGTTCACTATTTTTTCTTTGTTGGTGTGTGTGCGTAGGGGTAGTGTGCGTGTGAAGGTTACTCCCGGGTATAAAGAGGAACAATGTGCTCCTGCTCTCAGTGTGGAAATGAAGAAACCAGTTGACCTGGAGGCTCCTATTACCAGGTACACACTCAAATACACAATTATCCATGTCAAAAATCTGCATGTCCTCTTTACAGTCCTTTTTCTGGATCAAACCGGATGTGGAGACTTAACCTGTATGTGTTGATTAAACCACGTCGGGGACTCATTTGCTTCATGCCACTCGAAATGTGCCATTTCTAAGCAAATACGTTTGACTTGTATTCAAGTAAACAGATGTAATAGCCCAATCTGCTTGTCCACGCGGCCCAAGTTACAATGGGATTTGTGTCTCAATCCCACTCTGCTACATAAGTCACGTTTCATCAGTGATTCCCCCATACTGTCCTCAAATGGCTTCGGCCTAATCGGAGCTATCTTCCAGCTTATGGATCAGGTCACTTGGCAATGATGATCAATTCTAGGATTATAGATGATACTATATAGATATTTGTGGTGTTCGTGTATCTTCCTCACATCGCTCTCGCACCTCTACCTCGTTATGTATTTATTTTTTTCTTTTGTAATAGCGAATTGCTCGTTGCTCACGGTGGACGGTTGCACATCACATCTGGATTTTAGTTGTGCATTTCCCTTGGACCTTAGTTGTCTCTGTGTGCTATTCGTGCACTCTTTTTTTTTTCTTTTTTCCTTCCTTTCCCCACGTTAGTCATTGCTGTGCAGAATCAGGTTGTAATACGAATGCAATAGCCATATCATGAGTTGTGAGACATGGGCTGGTGATGCTGAAATTTGTAATGAGGAATGTGATGTGCTTGTGTGCTATAACGTCGTGAGACGAGTGTAACGGTCATGTACTGATCTAGTTTTTTCTCACTCTCTCTCTCTCTCTTTCTCAGTCTTCAGTCACTGCAGGAGGATTTGTTGGTGTGTACGGCTGATGGCTACCTGCACATGTTGCACTGGGACGGAGTGTGTAACGGCCGGAGAGCTGTAAACCTCAGCACCATTCCTTTCTCTCTGGACCTGCAGTCCTCACGCGGTCAGATTTTTATTCACGAAATTCCTCGACGTTAATACATTTTACACGGCTGATAAATATATGAGACCGTGATACACATGATCCGCTTCATTTGTTCTGTTCTTGTTTATTTTTCAAAACTGTCGCATGATTTGTTCATGTAAAGGATCTTTTTGCGCGCGCGTGTGTGTGTGTGTGTCAGGTGGTCCGTGTTTGGATCTGAATGGCGTCCACATCAGAGAGATGGAGTACTGTATGACGTTAGACGGTTTTGCCGTCGTGCTCGACGACGGAAGACTCGGCTTCATCACGCCGACCGCTAACAGGTTCTCCACCGAGGTGAGGACTTGTGGAAAACGTGTACAAGCCTGGGATCGGAGCAAATGTGAATCAGATTCATCCATTTCTCTGAAGGGGAAAGGGGACACGATATGAAAGACTGACATTTGTGTACTTTTAACTTTGCCCAGGGAATTTGCAAGCCTCGCTCTTGTAAACCAGAAGAAGGGAAACCATTGAAGAAGCGGCGGCTTATTAAGTATCGGTCGCATCCGAATTGCTGGTTTCTTACTGTTGCACATCTGAGTGGGGGGGAAGGAAACTTGTTTCTCTGCATTCGCACTTCTGCATTTCCTAATGTCTGAATTAAGCGTTGGGTTTTGTGCAGATTTCGCTATAGTCATGCTTCATGTGCTTTCTAAAAGCACCCAAACAAAAGAGAGGGAAGTAAAAAAAAACGGAAATAAAGCGCAAGTCGCAGAGCTACCGTCTAGCACGAATGCGAGCGCACGCTGTCAGAGGTTGTGGATTGCAAAATCAGTCCCTCACAGACACTAGTCAAAATGCTGACCGTGCACGAGGCTTTAAAATCAGTGCAAAGTGAAAATGCGAACATGTCCTCAAATAAGAAATTACAGCGTCGCGCTCATGATGTACACGCATCCTAGCGCGTTCATAACACACTGTGACATAAGTTCGAGTCCCAGCCATGCCACAAGTGTCGATCACAGCACCGCCAGCTGATCGTTCGCGTCTGTGAGCTTGTGTATGCAGAAGACGACGGATAGCGCTTTCCTGTGAGTGTGTCATGTGAGCAGCGATTCGAAATGGGGAAATGGGTTTTGTTTTTTATTCTCCAACTTGGAGCATGTTTTCAAAATGATTTGAAAACTAAATTTTTCACACAAAAAAAACCCCCCTCCCTCCTTATACGTGTCGACGGGGCCTTAACGTTAATCATGTCGCGTTTGTGTGAAACTGCGTAAATGTTAAACGTGTGGTCACATGACACCTCGCAAGTTTTATTCCGTTTTTAAAGAAGACGCTTGCGTAGACGTAGGCGTGCGAACGTAGGCATGTAGGGAGCGTGAATAATTAGACGTGTGTGAACTTCTAATTATAAGGTGTTTCTCTGTGTGTAGCAGTTGCAGGGCGTTTGGGCAGCGGATGTGACGGACGGCACGTGCGTAGCAGTGAACAACCAATACAGACTGATGGCTTTCGGCTGCGCCAGGTACGAGTGTGTGTGAGGGACAGTGCGTACTGTTGTCCGGCGTACCTCCTTCGTCTGTGTGTGTCTGTTATTTAATTAGAGCCGAAGATTGTCCGGAGTCGAAGATGCGGATCTCACACACGCCTTAGCTGAGTGACTCAAGTAGTGGCAAAACAGTGGACACCTGCAACTTTTACATATTAGATCAGAGTGTGAATGTCTGTGTGGTTCAGAGATAAGAGCTTGGGTCGACCTAATAAAAGATGTACAGCTAAACTGAACCGAACAATAACACTCCAAATGACACACAAATACTGAGACAGTTTTTAGTTCACCTCTAGAGGCCGCTCTCGTGACGGGTCCAGCAGTCGGTTATCGGTGCTGATTAACCGGCGAAGCCAATCGATCGGTCGACTTTTAGAGACTGGTGGACGTTGTTAAATCCCACACGTAGTACGTTGCTCTGCTCGTGCACAGCCATGCTCCTTTGCATAAAGAAACCCCCATAAATCAACATATATGATCAGACAACTTCCCTCAAAAAATGTCGGTAGCCTGCACGTGGCACTGCTCATTACGGACGAATGTCAGAAGATCTGAAAAGATGAACTTCACAGACAGTGACGTACGGATACTGTACTTTTCC
The DNA here is from genome assembly GCF_023375685.1 of Ictalurus furcatus. Taxonomy (NCBI): domain Eukaryota; kingdom Metazoa; phylum Chordata; class Actinopteri; order Siluriformes; family Ictaluridae; genus Ictalurus; species Ictalurus furcatus. The sequence continues at coordinate 3,026,466 of NC_071272.1, forward strand.
GTGATGAGGAAACTTTGACACTGGAGACTCCTTCCACGTATGTTAAATAAACCCCTTAAATCTCCCTAGAAACAATAACATCAGAACGAGCGCGTTAACACAAACCTTGTAGAAAACGAATCCGTACCTTCTGATCACATTCAAGGGTTTGAACTGGGGGGGAAAAGAGCGCTGCGGTATATTTCCAAATAAAGCCAAGCAGTCTTGGATTTTTCATGTGCTAAACAGCAGACGAGGCTCACGTGAAAAATGTCCCGATCAGTAAAGGAGAGGAATGTGGCTGTTTTTCATCTCGTCGTAGCAGCGACGCATCACACGCTTCTTTTAAATGTTTGTTGACAACTGGGGCAGCTTCCAGCTGTGCGTGTCAAGTTTTTCCAGTGGAATAGATTCAATAGTTTATGAAATCAAATTGTGCCGTTAACAAGGAGATTGAATCACATAAAAAAAATGTGTGTGTGTGTGTGAGACCGAGAGAGAGAGAGACCGGGGGGGAGAGAGCGAGAGGGAGAGATTTCAGATGGAAAATCTTGGTGCAAGCATGTATGAGATTTTTTGGATGATGATGATATTTGTATATTGTTATTGGATGATGTACTGGGATGGGCTTACTAAGAATGTTTTGCTGTAACATGGAGAAAAATAGACTCTGTGTGTGTGTGTGTGTGTGTGTTTTAGTGGCTCTGTGTTGGTCTACATGATCGACAACACTACAGGATCAATGCAGCTGTCACACAAATTGGAGTTAAGCCCCAAACACTACCCAGGTAAGTTTCTCACACACACACACACACACACACACACACAGTTTGTGCAGGTGCAAGTTTTGTGACGGTTGCTTCATTCATCACTATTCTCCTTTGCCATTTTTTTTAATTAGTATTTTAGCAAAGACCAAGAATGTAGGAGGCTCAGGTGAAATGTAAGCAAAGTAAATAATAAAGGTAGCTTTGCCACAGACAGATTTTGTGTGTGTGTGTGCGCGTGTGTGTGTGCAGTTTTCACTAATCAGGTCCATTCACTAAAAGCAGTTATGTTGTTTTGTCCTTTTGTTGTAGACCTAAATTACATAGTTTTTAAAAAAAAAAAGTGCTGCGTATTTACATAAACAATCTGGTTGTCAATTAAATCGTTTGGATTTGCATTTTTGTTTTGGTGGACAGGTTCGTCCAATTTTGTGTAAAGGTTTGAGTCGTAAAAGTGCTGAGGTTTTAGCGCAACCCCTTTTCGTCATAAAACGTTGTAAATGCTGGCAGATTTCCCGCTTCCGTTTCCCATGTTCAGCCCTGATCTCATACATGACATGCATGACAAGAAAATTCCAGAAAGTCAAGATAACGGACCCAGATTTGTGGTAAACAAAATGCCGGCTCTTTCCCAGCATAATCCCTCAATGATTACACTTGAGTTGACCCAAAAACTTCACTTGGTATCTCCAGGACTAGAAGAGTGGAGGGTGGAGGGAGTTGGGGGGAGTCAGTTTCTCAGCAAGAATGATTTAATTACAAAGCGTTTTTGACACTTGCACAATATCACCGTCTTTTCAGGATGGCACTATTTATAACCACAAAACAATTGAAGACCCATAAACGATTGTGTTCAGGCTGTAGCTACCTCTGAGAAATCAATTTGCATGTGACTTACATACTGTTATCAAAAATGAGTTAAAAAAAAAAAAAAACAAGCGCTGCTCTTAGAGATTAAGCTGAAGTCAGAGGATGGACAGGGTAGAGTTGACCTCAACCCGGCAAAAAAAAAAAAAAAAGAAACGTCCCTTTTTCAGGAGACCGTATTTTAAAGATAATTTTGTAAAATCCGGATAAGCTTTTTTTTTTTACAGATCTTTATCGGAAAGGGTTTAAACGATGTTTTTCATGCTTGTTCGATGAACCATAAACAATTATTGCACGTGCACCTGTAGAACAGTCCTTAAGACATGAACAGTTTACAGGCGGGAGGCGATTAAGGTCACAGTTACAGTAACTTGGGACACTAAAGAGACCTTTCTACTGACTCTGAAAAACACCAGGAGAAAGATGTCTAGGGTTCCTGCTGACCTGCGTGAACATGCCATAGACCTGCTGCAGGGAGGCATGAGGACCGCAGATGTGGCCAGAGCAATAAACTGTAATGTGTGTAATGTAAGATGACTCAGACAGTGCTACAGGGAGACAGGAAGGACAGCTGATCGTCCTCGTAGTGGAAAATTACATGTAAGCGTGTGTCCCCCCCGAGACGTGATGGAGAACTTGTAAATGGAAGAGTGGGGTAACAATCTCACAGCAAGAACTGACCAATCTGGTGCAGTCCATGAGGACGAGATGCACTGTAGTACTTAAAGCAGCTGGAGGCCACCAGATACTGACTGTTAATTTGAATATTGACCCCCCTTTGTTCAGGGACTCATTATTCCATTTCTGTTCGTCAAACGTCTGTGAAACTCGTTCAGCTCATGTCTCAGCTGTTGAATGTTTTTATGTTAATACCTTGTTAAGAAACGTGCAGGAAATAAAAGCAGTTGAATGTGAGAGGACTTTTTGTTTTGCTGAGTTTATATGCTACTTTTACCTTATAAAATAGCCAGCTAGAACTCAAGTGGCAAGTTGTATCTTGATGTAATCCTTTTCGCTGATTTTTGTGATTTTTCTTTGCTGAGCTCATGTCTGAGTCACCTTTACTGATCGCCCAGAGCCATAAAATCGACTGAACCGTTCCAGTTAAAACTGCATGTGTGAAGGAGGGGTTTATAGGTTTGTTGTGTGTTGTACACTGCTTCCCCCTAGTGTAAGATAGGAGTAGAACACCTTGTTAATCTGTTGAGGTTTATCAGGGACTTTTCGGCTTGTCGTAGTGGTTATTGCGGGATTTTAGGGAGAATTTCTCTGTGAGAATTTCGTTTAGGGAGAATTTATTTTATTTTTGCGAGTTTCAATTAAGCACTAGCTAAACACTGCACGACGGTTCTCCCTTTTGTCTCTCCCTGACACTGTCTTTCCTTTCACTCTCAGATATCCATAATAAAACGGGTCCAGTTAAGCTAATCCGTTGGTCTCCGGACTGCAGCGTCGTCATGGTGACCTGGGCGTGTGGAGGTCTCTCTATGTGGAGTGTGTTTGGAGCTCATCTCGTCTGCACACTCGGAGAGGACTTCACGTGAGTCACACACACACACACTTCTTTTTAAAGCCTAGTCCTGATTAAAACAGGACAAAATCTACAAAAACTAGAACATTTTCAAAGCCCTTCACGACTTTGTGAACATTGTGCCTTGTTAAATGTAGCAATAAACACGACCTTTTATTTACTTGCAGTTTACCCATTTCGAAAGCCACAGTGTACGTTTTCTGTTCATCGTTTGGAAACGGGTCATGTTTTATGCACCAGTCAAGTGGAGGAGGTTCTAGTTTTAAATAAGAGAACCGTTTTGTTTTTGTTTTCTCATAGCGCTTTCTCTTTATAACTACTGCTTCCACATTTCTCTTCCTCTTTCTCTCCTCAGGTATCGATCGGATGGCACTAAGAAGGAGCCGCTGAAGATCAGCTCTATGGTGAAAACCTCTCGGCGCTTTTCAGTAGTCCGATTACTTACCCAGTAGCACGTCTTTTTATGAAGAGCCAAGTTTCAGCCCCAAAGTCCTGCTCTTTTAGTTGCCCTGTTTTGCTCGTTTTATCTTTCATAAGGTTTGAAATAAACTAGTACACAGGAAACCGACTAACCTGCGATTAGAACACGTGTGTTGGTGTAGTACAGGGGAGAAATAAAGGAGCAGGAATGAGGAAAGACTGATTTAACACAATGTCTCGTTATAAAAAAACAAACCTAGTTTGTTAGATGTGAAATTTGTGAGGTTTAAAATAATTATATGCTGTAAATATACACCTCAAATACAGGACCAGTGGTGTAGGTTGCTGTGACATCATTTCCTGATTGCATTCGCTTTTCAGAGCTGGGGGGCAGAGGGGTACCACCTGTGGGTGATCGGCAGCACCGAGGCGAGCACGGAGCAGTCCCCACAGTTAAGCCAGGCCTCTATCCTGCAATTTCAGTTCATCAAGAGCGCACTCACGGTCAATCCCTGTACGGTAAGAGCACACGCCTTCGTCAAGCATGCACAGTAGTATACGTGCTGAAATATAAAGCACACCCGAGGCAATACTTCTCGTTTGTTCGCAGTCGTTATCAAGTATTTCAGGAGAGGAATGTTCATTTCTGTACTTTCTTGAGCAGGTTTAGTCAATATCAGATGTTCTGACCACCAGATTATTAACAACACTGTATATTATCATGATTTTGTAAAATTATTATTATTATTGAGGAGCTACTTCTGGTACTTTTCAGAAAATTGCTGAGTGATATAATGTGCTTTAATCACCTAACCAATCAGGTTGCAGATGATTTTATTTGATGATAAAAAAAAAAAGAAGAAATATGACTTTTTGAGTGAAGATATGGAGATTGATGGGATGTCAAATCAGAGATATTTCAAAGTGGCATGTAAAGTCATGTCACTGTAGGAGACCGAGGTAGAGTAGATGCATCAGCGTTACTTCCCCCACCCCCCCCCCTTCAGTTATCAACCTCTTAATGTCATGCTTTGATTGCAGGGTTTATCAGACAGATAGCTGTACATTACATCAAAGCCACTCTCTTTCACACGCACAATGACTGCGTGCGCCGATATTTTGTGTGTAGAGTAATCAGGAGCAGGTGCTTCTCCACGGTGAGGATCGGCTCCTGATGACGTGTGGAGACGCTACGGTTCAGATGCACAACCAGGAGCAACACTCGGCACGGAGCGCAACCCACACACAGCTCAGCACTTTACTGGGACACAAACACTGGCACGTAGTGCAGGTACACACAACGCACCTGCCGCGCTAATAAGCGGACACCGTTTCGGACACATGGTCCGTTTTTAAATACATGCGCATACACTCCGAGGCAGGTAAACACACCTGCTGCACAAAAGTTTCATTGTATTTACATATGCGCTTTGATTTATGTATATACAAACACTAGCGCTCAAAAGTTGAGACACACTCATTCTTTATTTATGCGTAATAATAAAGTCATCAAAACTCTGGAGTAACACAAATGGAACTATGGGAATGATTTCAAAAAAATCTAGATGAAATAAAAATAATTAACTGTTTTAGCATCTTCAAAGTAGACAAGTTTAGGTCCTTGTTTGACATGATCTAAAACACTCCAGTGTTTCAGGCACAAATAAATATAAACTCGCAGTATTGTTGTATCTTAAAGCAGCTCAGTAATGGATCACTGATCCATTAATGTGTTGTGTATTCTGCAGTATATCGAAGTTAAAGCTTTGCTGGTTGTTTCTGTTTTCAGATTCACAGCACATATCTAGAAACAAACTGGCCAATACGGGTAAGTGGGTGGATGTGTGCGTGTGTCACTTTTGCAATTAGTGTAGTAGCCATTGTTGTAAGACCTAGCAAACGTGTGTTTTTGTTTCAAAGGACGACTTGCCTGGTATTCAGATTAATATATATATATATATATGTGTGTGTGTGTGTGTGTGTGTGTGTGTGTGTGTGTGTGTGTGTGTGTGTGTGTAGTTTGCAGCCATAGACTCAGCAGGTCAGTGCTTGGTGGTAGCGGGGAGACGTGGATTTGCACATTACTCGTTGTACACCAGGAAATGGAAACTGTTTGGAAACATCACACAGGTAAATATTGCCGTTATTTTCAAACATTAATTTGATCAGAAATTTTGTTTTCATTTGTAATGTCGACTCATCACCTATTTTAACACACAACACATGGAAGTCTTAACAGTTTTGCTCATTCTTAAAAGGGTAGTTCACCCCTAAAATGAAAAATCTCCCCCCCCCCCCCCCCCCTATAAAACTTTCAAGCTCCAAAAAGGTAATCAAAGTACCCCATGGGACTTCAGTGGTTGAATCCCAATTTTGTGAAGCGATACGAATGCTTTGTGTGCGCAAAAAAAATAACTAAAATGAAGTCTTTATTCCAAAAATATCTTCTCCGAAGCACGTTCACGACAGAA